>NC_092071.1:14333853-14633853 GCF_039877785.1 Chaetodon trifascialis | reverse complement strand
GCAGTCTAATTCATCTTACAATGCAATATTCTGTACTTCAGACATTTAAAGGTATAACTTGTGTGACAGGAGTTGAATCTCGTCGTCGTTCTCTAGGCCGTGCTGACATCAGGAAGTCTGATACGTGTTGAACATTTGCCCGTGACGGTCTGTCAGCCATCGAGCTTCTCGCACACAGGTTGATCTACAGTATGAGAAACACATTTGGATTGAAAAACATGTTTCCAGTGGGCGTTCAGCCAATTAAAGGCACTCAATATCTTCTTACATGATTTTTAAAGGACATTTTTGTTGGCACCAATTGACATTTTTGATGCAAATGCACATTTAAAGTTCAAAGTGAGATTTTTATCTTTCAAATATTTCCAATCTGCAGCTCTAGCCGGGTCCGGATGACCTTTTTAAAGCAAGGTTTTAAGTCAAGCATGTGCTGAGAAGTCCCGCTGACAGTGATCCAAACATCCAGTGCAGTTTTTAAAAGGGAAACAGAAATTGCCGTCTATTGAGAAGCTTTAGGTTTGTTGACGTTGATGGGGGTTTTTTGTTTTTAAGTCTCAGTCTGTTTCAGAAGTTTGTAATGTTGGAAGCATGCCATTTCCTCCACTTGGAGAGGAGTCACATTTTAGAAATGGATTTTGTTCCAATTCATCTGCACTATGAATTAAACTGTTACTTCAAACTAAATGCTTGATTATTGAGCCAAGTGCTGGCTTTGAATAGGTGTCATAAGAGGGAGCAGATGTACCAGACTCATTTTAGGGAATGTGGTCACATCTCTTCTTTTTATCATATCTTCCAGTATGTTGATGTCTACTTTAACTGGATTGCACAGTCTTCTCCCCTCATGAGTGTTAATAAATGGAGAAGTGTCTGTTTGTTGCTCTCATTTCTGTATAGCCTATTTTGCATTTTAGCTGTTTTTAAGATGGGTTTAGACTGGTTTTTACCACAGGGTGCAAGATACTTGACACAATCACTTGATACAATGATGATTTCTCCATCACTGAATGTAATAGAAGATCACATAATGAGTTGATCGTAAGCGCACTCACTGGTTATCTGCTTACATAAAGTTCAGGATATTAAGCACTCAATCTCCTGTCATACAGAGACTGATAGCCAAAATGTTATGTTAGGGGCAGTCAGGTACATATATTTGGCACTGGTGAAATGCAGCAAAGTACATTTACTCAAATGGTACTTGAATACTTTCATTTTAAGCTACCCTTTTACTTCAGTACATGTCAGAGGGAAATATTGTACTTTTACTTTATCTGACATCTCTCGTGTCTAGCTCATAAATGTGCGTTGTTATAGATCAAACTAGTATAATTTAACTGAAACCGCAGAACGTTAGAATGCACCTTAACGAATTGGTGATCATAAAAACAATATCACATCACGAGAGGAGCCCTTTCTTCTTTTAAGATAAGCTTTATTGATCCCACACAGAGAGAGAGGAGTAAGAATGAGACCTAAAAAAGAACAAGACAATACAGAATGATAGAGAATAAAATCAACTATATATATGTACAATATATAATAATGCCTTGACAAAGGATGGCCCAGTTTCTCAAAGGAAAAAGTTTCACATTTTGTATTTTTACTCGACTAAAATGATTGAAACTTGAAAATGAGTATTTTCATAGAGTGAATTTGCTACCTCAACACCTTGTTTGTTACTTCCTGCACATCTGATCTAGTTTAGGGTTTGGGGTCATGCCTGCACTCCACTGTCATCCATGCTCTCAAACTGGCGCTACCTCTCGTCTCCTGAGGGAGGCGCCAAAGATCAACCATGAAAAAGCTTGATTTTTTTTTTTTTTTTTTTTTTTTAGGCTTGTTTCACGCTGTCCTGCAGTTTGTGTCTCGCAGACACACATACAGTATTTATTGCGCGGTGAAGACTCAGCCACGCACATGTAAAAAATGAAGTCCACGTTTTTGTTGTGTTTCATCATTTGGTTTGCAGATGCGGAGCTGAAACCCCGGAAAGGTAAGAGCGGACACTTCTGATGCTTATTCTGTCCTGATCAGACGTGCGGGGCTGAAGATAAGGAAAAGCATGAAGCTGTGACTCAAGTCAGCAAAGTTTTTTTTCTTTTTTTTTTTTTTTATTACCAAAACTGACCGATCACTGTCAGGGTGACCACATCTACCGCTCCAAACATAACTCTGCTGCTCTGCGGTGAATCTCCTTCACGTCATTCTGCCACAGAAGCCACCAGAAGTGAAATCATGACTTGTGTTTAGTTTTAATGTTCATTATGGGCTGTGGTGGGATCCGTGCAGTTTCTCGTGCTTTCCTCTAGTTTGCATTACTTGGAGCGGATTGCTGCTTTGGCGAAATGGCTTTGACAAATGTTTTGTATTAGTTGACATGGAAAATCCTTTGTTTTTGCTGTTCGGTTCATCTGCGCCATATGCCTTTCTCAATGCTGGAGCTCATCCTCCTCATGTTTGACACCCAGGGTCCGGGGTGGTATGCACTTTCAAAGACAAGACTTACAACCCAGGGGACAGCTGGCATCCCTATCTGGAGCCTTTCGGACTCATGTTCTGCATGCGCTGTGTCTGCACAGAGGTGCCTCTCCATATTTATAAACCTCATCTCTTCACAAACATCTAAAGGAACAATGCACTCAAATTCCTCCACTGTCTAAAGAGCTCTGAGCTGCTGACAGAGTGCTTTAAAGGTGTATGCTCTCTCTCAGACAGGCCATGTGAAGTGCAACACAATAAAGTGTCCCGCTCTGCCGTGTGAGAACCCCGTAACCGAGCCCCAGCAGTGCTGTCCAAGATGCACAGGTAGGCCGTCCCCTAAACGCCTCACCAGCTCTGAGTCCTCCTTGTCCTCCCTCCGTGCCCCTTGTGACCTCTGTCCTGTGTGATGTGTGCCCTGCTCAGATGAGCCCAGGATCCCCGCAGGGCTGAGAGCGTCCGTGAAATCCTGCAGGTACAACGGAAGTATTTATCAGCCAGGGGAGACCTTCAACAAGCACGACCTCTTCCCATCCAAGCAAAGCAACCAGTGTGTTATATGCACATGCTCTGTAAGTGCCATCTGATTTACTGATTTTGTTTGGAGGAGGAGGCTCTGCACTAGTGCTACATAAAGGCCACTTGTGCAGCATTCCCACAGCTTCCAGCAGTGGCTTATTTGATAAAACGTCTTATATTTCATGCTTCAAAAATTCACTGTGTGTATGTCTGTGCGTCCCTGCTCATTAACTTATAGCTGCTAATGCTGATTTTAATGATTCAGCTAATCCTGAAGCTGCCGGGGGAAAGCATCTTGCTTTGGTTTGCGTGTTGGCTCAGCTCGGCTGTCATCGGCACAAGAGAAGTGATGAATGCTGTGATTTATAAAAACAAAGGGCAGACATCGGAGTGGAAAGCGGCAGCGAAGCCAAAGTTGAAATCACCTTGGAGTTGTTCTTAAAAAGGGCCACATGATGTGAGAAGTTAATTTTATGAGTTGTTAAGTGGAGTTCGTGAACAGATGTTTCCAAGGAGACATCACATAACAATATAATGAGTGTTAGGATGAGTCCTCGTTTTAGAAACGTAAAAGTCACATGTATGCCAATGCATTTCTGTACGTGTCTGTTTGTCAGCTTTGCTTTATATCACAGAAGACATGATTTACTGCAGTTTTGTCTCGTTCTGTCTCACGGTAATGTCTCAGTTTTTGCTTGTAATTTTCAAAACCATTATCATCTCAGAAGATGCTGCGATCATGTTGTCTGGCCTCTGTCATGGTAATTTCGAGTGATATAAATATGTAAGCAGTTCCAGAGAGGCCTGCAGAAATCTTGGAGTACTTAAGCCTTCCCCTCTGGAGCGCATACTTGGAAATTTAAAAAGAAATTTTCCCTCCCTCTGTTTTCTCAGAATGGAAACATCTTCTGCGCTCTGAAAACATGTCAACCAATCAGCTGCTCCTCGCCAGTCTCAGTTCCAGATACCTGCTGTTTGGTGTGTAAAGGTAGACAAACTCCACCAAACTGAGAAAATGACTTAACTGTTTCCCGCCCGCAGTGATATTTTTTTTAGGAATTAAATGTTTAGATGAGGCCGAAGCACATGGCTGATTAATAAGAAAGTCACAATATGATCGTATCATGAATTGAACCCAGCCCTGATGTAAATGGCTGCCGTGTGTGTTGATTGCGTTGTCCTCACACTTGGTTTTGGTGTGTCTCTTTGGTCTTTAGATCACGGCACCAGTGGGTCCTCATCAACTGAGGATGGAAGCCAGCAGCTGAACAGAGGCGTTGTATGTTCTTGCTGATGGATCACAACATTAATACATCCTACAAAGTGCTCTTTCATATCAAACTCACCTTAAACACAGCAGAACACAGCAAGGTTGTGTCATTAGTTCTGCAGCTGCACTTTAATTACAGTTCAAATCGCACAGGCAAACGTCTGCTCTGATGAAGTGTCCTTGAACGTGACAGTTAGATCACTACAAGCTTCAGGGGAGCTGCTCTGTAGCTGACGCTGACCTTTGACCTCCCTGTGCAGTCCGGCAAACAAATCAATTTTCTCTTAAGGATTCCAACAATAATTTGCCCAACTTGGCATCAAATTATTCAGATTATTTCTGAAACACCAATTTTGCTGTGATCATTAAAGACAGCGGTTTCAGATCTTCCCTGAAGGTGCACGGACCGCTTGGCCTTATAATAAGACTCCACTGCAGCGTCGTTCTGGTTTAAGTCCTGAAGAAGGCTGAGATGTGGGCAGTGATTCATGATGATGCTCCTTCAGCTATCACTCAGAGGAAAAGCAAGTAAAGCCAATAGCTGAAGAGATGGAAGATAACTGTGTTTTTTATGTGTGTGCTCACAAAAGAGGCATTCAGTGGACCAGTGTTCCGGAGAGCAGAGCAGGGCGCGGTCCGACCGTGCCACTCCACCCAGGGTCAGGACTTCTCCCAGAGGCCTGAGCCTCAGTAAACTTAACCTCAAAGGGGCTTCAGAGACCACCGTGAAGATTTTGTTGCAGAGGAAACACCAGAGAGGTGAGACGATGTCAAAAGAAAAAAGGTCCTGTATAGGTATTTGATTTGTTCCTCGTAACTTTTCCGATTGTTTCCATATGTAGCACAGGGCTCACATGTTTTCCATTTCTCTCAGCGTGTTTATACAATGGCAAGACGTACTCTCATGGAGACATGTGGCACCCAGTTTTGGGGAAGGTCCTGGAATGCATCCTGTGCACTTGTACTGATGGCCTCCAGGACTGTAAACGCATCACATGCCCTAGCCAGTACCCGTGCCAGCATCCTCTGAAGTCAGTGGGAAAGTGCTGTAAGACTTGTCCAGGTAGTCAAACACGGCTCACAGCATGATGAACTGTTTATACTGACATGATATCGATTGGCTGTAAACGTCATCTGCACAATCTCCGTCTGTTTTTTCTTCTTTCCAGAGAGTAAAGCTGAAAGTAACCAGACTCACTGTTACCTTGGATTTAAAAATAGCCTCTTGGTGTATAAAGTAGACTCGTCTTTGAAAGTTGACCCGCCCCACACAGTAAGGATCATTGCTGTTGAAAGACAAAGTACTGCTGAGGTTGAAGTGCAAGTATGGAAAGCTGTAGAAGGTACTGGAACTACTGGTGGGAATTATGTGAAAGGAGTAGTTCAGCATTTTGTTAAATACGCTTAATCGCTTCCTGGGGGAGAGTTTGATGAGAAACCACTCTGATGTTTGTCCATCAGATATGAAACTATAGCCTGCAGCCAGTTAGCTTTAGCATAAAGAGCTAACCAAGACATAGTCCAGCACATAACCCCAGAACTTTGTTAATTAGTGAGCTTTAGAGGAGCATAGTCGGATGATTGTGTTACCTTTGTACAGATCCAGGCTAGCTGTTTCCCCCTGTTTCCAGTCTTTATGCTAAGCTAAGCTAACCAGCAGCTGGCAGTAGCTCCATATGTATGGGATGTAGAAGAAAGACAAAAGCTCAAAGGGTCAGTGTATCTCCACAAAACGACACAGGAACGTGTCCGCAAGAAAACGAATAAGCGTATTTTCCAAAACTGTTACTTACAAGACAAATACACAGTATTAGTGCACCAGTTTGTCACTCTCATCTGACTTCTTTATTTATCCACACAGGTGTTTTACAATTAATGGAAATTGGCGACGTTCAGAGAAAAGACATAATGGATCATCCAGAGAATTACACGTTACTCACAACACTCGACGAAGGTTCGTTGTGTCCCACCTTTTCGTGAAATCTCCCCGACTTATTTGAAGACGACCGCGTTGGTTTTGGTGACAGACGTCTGTTAATTCAAGCGTGTTTTTCAGAGACGTGGAGAAAATTCAAAGAGGAGGGAGAAAACCTGAGTAAAGCGTCTCAGACCACAATTTGTGAAGACGGCATTCGGGAGATGGTGGCTTTCCTAAATCCTAAGCAGACAGAAGACCTGTGTTCACCCTAATAGTTGGTCCTCCCTCGACACTCTTTATATTCAGTACAGTACATACTTTATTCATACATGTTGCACTTGGCTGTCCTGCATCAGTCCTGTAATACGAGTGGGATTTCTCATTTATAATATTGTTTATTGATTCATACCTTGTTGTCCATTGTGTTTTAATCATCACATATTGTAAATTATTAGGTCACGAAACACGAGCTGTAGCAGTGTTTTAATATCTGTCATGGTTATAATTCAAACATTTAAGCGGACGGTAAATGTGAAAAAGCTCAGCATCCAGCTCTGAATTTGGCCGTTTAAACTATGTCGACTCTCTCATGTTCTTATGCGCATCTGTTGAATGATTGAGGACTTCGTGGTTTAAGTATTTCTCAAACAAACCCTTTCGCTTTAATGGAAATAATTAGTGTTTTCGAATACGCTGGTCAAATGGGCCACATTCTGTTCAGAATGTAAAGGCTTTTTTCAGGATGTTTTGTGATCATCAACATATTTATTGTAAATACAAATAGTGGTTTTGTCACCTTATTTGAAGCGTGTTGGTTCTTGGATGGTTTCTGTGTACATACGTGTGACTGAATGGGTTTTGCATGCAGACACAGGAGGCATCCGGTGAACACACAGCTGTCATAACTGTGTGTTTATAAGTGTGGAAACAGCTTTTCCCAATTCCTCCTCATGTCAAAATATAGACCTACTGTAGCTATTTTTATGCAGCCACGATTTGGTTTGTTATCATAGCCTAATGACATTTTACAACTCCACATACCACAAATACTTTTATTCTGAAGGGGCCATTGTTGATGCAGCTGAATGCATGAACTACGTTTTTTCACTGTTTTTGCAGCAGTTAACTCTTTTCTGATTTGTTTTTAGCCGTTACTTTGAAGCTTAAATGGTGCGTAGGCCACATTTAATGGAAACGTCGAGAGTCAAACACAGCAAGACAGTGGGCATGTGTGTCTGAGGCAGGCTGAAGATGCGGCTCGGCGCTCCCAGTTGTCTTTGAAGGCGTTCAGAAGCGATCTGCTGATTCATTTGTGGCCTGCATGCCGGCCACAGCGGAGCGGCCCGAGCACCGTCTCCGCCTGAAGGCTTCCATTAAACAGGACTCCGGAAGGCCGGATAAACTGTTTTCCCGCTGGAGATGAAATGTTATCAGAGGCCTGAAAATCAAAAGCAGAAGTTCGACCCGATCCCGAACGTGCACACACATACAGTATTTTCCCAGCATTAGCATTCTCATAAGAATCACTTGTCACGTGTCCACGCTGGGGACAGTGGCGGCTGGAGGAGTTTCCTGGTTGTTGATCTCGTGAGCACGATATGAGGGAATTTCTTCAAATTTGGCAAAACTGTCCACTTAGAATTTGGTGCCTAAAGGTGAAAGGTCACTGTGACCATACAAGACAGAACTCTGATAAAATGATTTGGTCAGATACTGAATTGGCGTCCTGATCTGTGCTGCTGGGTCAAAAATGCGTGTGAAGCATCAACATTTTACAACTCGTAGCTTCTTTGCAGCAACATCCATATTTGAAGCATTGTAATCCATAAGCTCATTGGTTCTGCTGATATCGAGCTTCAGATGATTGTTGTTGCACCATGTGATGAAGCTCTCTATCAGTCCAGAAAATACCCTTAATACCTTTTTATGAAATGCCTTTAAAGTCTTCACTAAATATATTATATGAGTCTGGAAATGCATGGATGTAAACCTGCAGCTTTGGCGGAGGCATACAATCGCAAGGCACTAATTCTAAACATTCTGGCATTGCTATATATATCTCCATTTTTTCCTGACCTGCTTGCTGCAAAATGAAACCATTTTCTCAATGGGTGTGCTGTTAGATTTAAATGTAGGCCGAGAAACTGGAGGGCATCTGTATTTCCCGAGCCAGAGGAGTAAAGGAAGTACATCACACTTAACAATTAGACAAGTGCCACAAAAAACAAATCCAAAGTTTGGAGTAAAAAGCTAAAGAAAACGCGATGGAAATAACAAGCTCTGTGGAACCCATGTCAGCTCCGCGGCACTGTGTGCAGTCTGTCCGCAGGCCTCTTTGATCAACAGGTGTCAAATTATCACTGCGGTTCCCATGACTCAGTCAGTGTGCAACTGCGGATTTGGTAGACTGAGTGGGCGCTTCAGAATAATATTGCTTCCCTTCTCTGTGAACTCCCGACGTGCTCTCTCTGTCCCCCTCCCCGTCCGCAATAATGACTCATTGTGTTTCTTTCACACTTTGCGCCAGACAGCTATGTCTGTCTCTCACTGAAGGCATGAAACAATATTTTGAAACAGATGCACTTCCCTTGTAGGCCTTCATTACTCTGTGAAAAAGGCCGTCACATTTTTGTGTAAACTGTTGGACCTGGCAGTTTACAGCAGTCTCTACAGAGGCCATTCCAGTCAAAGGGGTGAGAAAGGGGTGTTCTACTTTATTGCTGCCAGCTTAAATTAGTAATTAACATTTTCACGTCGCCGTTTTCCCATGCAGGTCGTTAACTGGTGAGTTTTATTTACAGCACACTCGGCGAATCTGGCACCGCGTGTTTCGATCTCTTTGTCCGTCATTTTTGACGGAAATCCCATCAGTCCTCATTTTGTGGATGTTTGTGGATTCGTCTCACGGGCCAATTCAGCTATGCATGCTTAGTCTTGGCTCTGGCAATTGTAACAGCTGGGGGCAGTCAGTAGGTATAAATCATGCAGCCGGTCAGCTCTCTGTGTATGTGTACTCCACCCTGCTGCCCATGTAACCCAGATTCAGTGAGAAGTGAAGAAAATGTGAGACTCGAGGTCACGACTCGGGGCAGGATTGGGGGCACTCCTGAGCCATTGTTGTGATATTAACAAATCTCGTGCTGTTGTTTTATACGTCGCTTCCTTCTGCGAGCAAGTCAGAGAACATCGACGCATGCACGTTACAGAAAACCTCGAAAGCTAGTGCAGGATTCGCTTCTTGCAGCTCTGCAATAATCGCGCTGACTCGCAAAGGAAAGCAGCTGTGGAACTCGTTTCAAAAGATTAAATAAAACATTTCCTCGTGTGCTGCGAGCGGGTAGTTCCTCGCCGATGCATACAGTGTTTGTGAGGAACTGAAGCATTGCAAATCAATCAGGCAGCCTTTTGATTCAAAGGGAGCCAAATTGTGTTAAGTTAATTAAGTCTGATAGATGTGTTTGCTTTCATAGCTGATTAAGGTGCTCAGCAGAGCCCCTGAGTTTATACTTCATCAAAATACTTCCGAAATCTATCAAGGGCTCTGTTTTTTACACCCTTACCCTCTCATTAATTAAGTTGGCCCTGATCATTTTAGCTGATGTTTGGAGTCTGGCCAAGAAAACACGGACAATACCGGGCTACATGTCATGAACACTTTGGTCTTCATCCCCTTATCCTGAGCGGCTCGGTTTAAAGGTCAACATTTTAAACACGTGCTTGTAATGGCTGTAAACTATTAAAGACAGACCACAGCGAGACCTTTTGTTTCACAGAATAAAGACGACCAGCAACAGCTTTACAGTTATGATCTGTAATTAATAATGGCCTCTTTTCAGATGTCAGCCAGAGTATCCGAAGCCTTTCCGGGATTACATGATAAGTGTGTTACAGTTCAATTGTCCATCAAAAGAAATAATGAATAGGTCCAGTCTGCAGTGAACTCATTTGGCACTTGAGTAATGAGGAGTGTTGATGAGGTATTCAGGCCTATTCTCTCTGAGCCAAATCTGGTGTCTGAGTCTCCACAGGGTTATTCTCATAGCTTAACTGTTGGCCCTCAATTTGAGAGTCAAACAAACCTTACCCAAACATTTCTCAGGCTTGATTGCAGCGACGACTGCTCCAGATGTGAAAATGCACTGTGCCGAAATAGAGAAAAACAAGCAAACAAACAAATAAATCATATACAGAAATATAAACAAAGGCCTGTGTTGCCTAAGGCGGACACCATCATGCCTTTCTCCACTATGTCTTTTGTTATTTTTGCATTTGGACGGAGTGTCTCGCCCTCCTGCCAGATTCTGTTATATCACCGAGAGCATGGATGAAAATGTGTTTTCAGTTAATAACCCACCTCATCAGTTTTTCATGCTAAGAACAAAAGAGGCTTCAGAGGAAAAGCTCAACTGATCCCTTTTTGTCTGTTTGTTTACTCTGTGTGGACGTTAATGTGAAGAAGAGTCCAACGAAAATACAAAAGAGACACTGACGTCCACCGGCTTCACTCGACAACCTAAAGTAAGACTAATTAGATTGAAACTTTTGGCATCGTCTTTGCAGGGAATAAATTACAGGCATATGTGGATTGTGCAATTATCTTTAGCCTTGGAGGGATTTGTCGCATTAGGAGGTCATTTTCACTTCTTTAGCATGCGTGCCTCCACCAGGTCAGTAAGTGTAAATCACCAGTATTAGCAGGACAGACGGCGATGTTTGCAAAGTTTCTGACATACATTTAGAAATAGAAATTCATTTAATCTTCAGTTTGGTTGCCATGAAGAGTACCTCTAACTGTCAAAACAGTTGTATTAAAGTCTTAAGAAATAACCCTGATGATGTCATTTCTAATAGCCTTTGTTACAGACTACAGGGAAGTGTATGATCCAGTGTTTTTGGAGCTAATGCCATAAAAGTCAGGATGTTCTGACCTCTGCTGGTCTTTTGTCTCTTGTGACTCCTCCAACTTTATGGAAGTGACAGTGTGATGGTAATCCACGACCACATTTTACTTCTCTGATAGGACTCAAAATTGATTCCCTTACATGGAAAAAAAAGAAAAAAAAAATGCTTTGGAGAAGTGAGAGTATGTCTTAGCTATCCTCTAAACTTATATTTGCATTTATAAAAACCAACTTAACCTCACAGCCTCACGGTTTAAACTGTGCCAGCAGACTTTGCGCACCGATCGCCTGAGGATGTTTGTGTATTTGTCTGAGTTTTCTCCTGACGCCAAATTCTTTCAGGATTGAAGAGAAAGGTAGTGGTGGGGGTATGTGGCCGGGATTGTTTTGATGCATTAAAATGTAATGCAAGATAGGACCTCATTTCATTTATTTGAGTCATTAATTATTCAACTAAATGATGAATCGATTGACTTTACTTGTCACTGCATCCAAAACAGTGTGGAAGTGTAAAGGTGGCAGGGAGGGCCGAGGCCAGTTTCAGAAGGTTTGACGTAGCCACAAACACAAACAAAGGAAAGTGCATGCACATGTGGGAAAATAGCTTCCGATAAGCTTTGTGAGTGATGAGGTCAGTGAATGCCAGCGAATGTGACTGATCACTGCCCAAAACTGTGGAAACTAACGTCCTCTTGCACGATACTATGTGCATGAAAACACAGCTCTTATGCAACCTGAACCTGTTTGAGGTCCTAAGAATTATCACTTCCAAATTACTTCATAACAACATTCTGGTCAGGCAGAAGAAATCCGTGCCAGGACCCACTGGCTGAAGAACAAACTCCACCATGTTACTGAACGCAGCTACAAATCTTCAGAGGGCCTCTGCTTGGGTTGCACTCCAGCCTGGAAAAAGCAGGAAAAGTATTGTGGGAAAATCTGAAGAGATTTAGCACAATTTCTCTGTAATTCAATCACGCTGAGCATCAGAGACTTTTAGCAGCTGTATCTTTCTGTGCTCTATCTTTGCAGCACAGACGGGCTCTGCTCCGATGAACTGGAAAATAGTATTTGCAGTGTGTCAAATCTCTGCCATTTGGCACAGTCGCCTCATTACCATCAAATATACCACTAGAGATGAAAAGAGGCCAACAGGACCCTCAGACTGAAGACCAGGTGTCTGCCTGATCGCACAGCTCAGGGAGCCACTGATTGTTTGAAATAATTCATCAGAGCAACATCAGTGGTCATATATGTAAACTACTCATGGTGCTGTAACTTTAAATCTCTAATATTTGATATTTTTTAAAGATCAATGCTTCGCTCACACATCCCACCGTGAGAAGGGTCACCTGACCTTTCAGGTATCTTATTACCAGAGTTTGCATGAGCATAAAATGGCTGCTTCCAGGTGTGTTCGTGTTATTGAGAGCATAGCCAGCTGTTTAATACTTTTTTTATTTTTATTATAAAAAAAAAAAAATAATTGAATGATTGGTTTTGAATGAGAATGGCAGGAATTTCATATAATAATAGATTACATATTGAGAAGGCTTTGCAGCAGTTTTGAAATAAATAAATATCGTAAATCAAAATATTTGGGTAATAAATTAATTGTAATGAATGAAATTTAAAGAGCAGTGAAAATGTGAAACATGTCATAGAATGATAAAGTACAAGGTAACATAACCATAAAGTATCTTCTGGCTGGATCATCTGTATGCAATACATCTTGTATGTATTTACCATTCAATACATACAGAAGCAGGAAACATCCACACATGAATGCAATAATGTCAAATCCAATGAAATATCTCCAGAGTACCTATTGATTTATTCCACCTGGGCTCAGAGTGCATTCCACATCTGCTGGAGCTGCACCGAGGAAAAATAATTGAAATCATATGAAGGACAAAAGGAAATCAAAAAGAGGATGAACAAGACAAACAGAACGTGACCAGAAACGAAAAAGCATCCCCTGTAAGCTCGCAGGAATGTCACATGTGAGGTATGGACCTGCAGTGATCAGACATGTCTGGGACTGTAAATCACGCTGAACTGCAGAGGTCTGCTCAGAGTCACCAACGCCTACTGCTCCATCAAATACTCTGATTCCTGTCCAACACAGCGAGCTCCACCGAGGGACAGCAGAGCAGTCACTGTAGAAAGTACTCAAGCACTGTACTGAAGTACAATTTTGGTACTTGTACTTCACAGGTTCGTAACTCATCTATTTTCTATTTATTTTTTTAATATTACCCCACTACATTTATTGGTATCATTTACCTGTAATCAGTCTCTCTCTCTCTCTCTCTCTCTCTCTCTCTCTCTCTCTCTCTCTCTCTCTCTATATATATATATATATATATATAAATTAACAGATAAAATGATAAATCTTTATTGATCCTTTGGTGAAATTCACAAGTTACCCTGCAGTGTATATGGTAAAAAAAAACAAAAAACAAAAAAACCCAAAACAAACCTCATTAGCTGTAACATGAACAATACAGTAACTGTAACAAGTGATGTTAGTAATGAATATATAATTATAATTCAATAATCTATATTATTATGGAATGAACAATTCTGCATGATAAGTTCTTTTACTTTTATACTCTGTGTATTTTGATGCCAATACTGCAGGACTTTTACTTGTGAAAGACTTACTTCAGACACAAAAAAGACACAAATGGACACAAACAGCTGACTCTCCAGCCAGCTTTTTACTGTCTGCTGGCAAACAGTGCATGCATGCTGGATTCATTCTGGACATGGCAGAGGTGGAGCAGCTGCTCAAAGCCATCACTGTATCCTCGTCACCACATTAATCAGACAGAATCGCAGTCACTTCAGCACATGCCCCCCAGTCACATCCACAGACATTCATTCTAATGAACTCTGTCGCTCCCCCCATGCAGGGAGCATGAAGTCTAAACCTGTTATAGGCTAGGCTACAGGTTTCCTGTTGGTGAACTTCAGAATAAAATGTGTTTCCTCATCAGTTCCACTCACACCGATTGCACATCAACATTAACGAGGTGTCACTCAAGACAAGAAGAAAAACAGAGTTTAATCAAACACTTTGAACGTGCATCAGAGCATCTGCACAGCTGGAGCTTCAGCTCCGGTCCGGTCAGTGTTTCTGTGGGACTCAATGCTGGCTGCTTGCTCCATCGTTTTCTTATGGACCATCTTGTACTTCGTCTTCATATCCCTCAGCAGCGACAGAGCCTCCTGCTTGCTAACGCCTGTGCTGTGTAGGGCGCTGCCTGCACAGAAAGCAGAGCGTCACATGAAGAAAGGTGAGCTCATGAACGTTCATGGGGTCAGAAAGGCGCATACTTAACGGGACTTGTCTTATTGTTGTACTCTCTTTGATTTCTTTGATCATCTCCTCCACCCTTTCAGCCGGCCGCTTCACTGGTGTCAAAGGTGGAAGTTCTTTAATCTGTGCACAGAAAAGGACATTTTGTTCTTCACAGTTCTTGCGAGATTTATTATTGTTCCACAGTAATATTAAGTGGGAATAAAAATGAATTCTGTGCTTGCAAAACCTTTTTTTCTCTTCCTCTGTATGGTGTCTGGATGCAATCAAGTTTTGGTTTTGAGTCTCTGTAAACATTAAGATTCCTCAGCGTGTGCTCCAGCATCCGAACAGCTGTTTGAATTCCTGTTGAAAGGAAGAGAAACAATATTATATTCCTGTTCACTTTGGGCTGATTGTATAGCCAAAGTTTGTCAGGGCTTGAGGAAAATGTTCAAAAATAAACAGCCGCAGGTGAAACGGCAGTCCTCACCGACGGGCTGCACCACATCAGGATTCGGTTTGACGTCCATCAACTTGGTGTCGTCCCTGTTTCTCTCCTCCTTCTCTCTAGTTTCTGTCTGATCAGCTTGAGGATCAAAGTCGTACTCCGGAGCGTCAGTAGCCTTAACATGAAACAGCATTCAGCAAAGAGAGAAAATGATTTGAAATGTTGAGACGAAGAAACTGCAAAGACACCTGTGGTGGATGTGACTAAGCACATTTTCATGCCATGCTTTTCACTCCACTACATTTATCTGACAGCTGTAGTTTGACAGATTTTTGCATACAAAATAAACAAAGCTTATAATGCATGGTGTGAGGGCAGCTGAGACGCTTAGTCGATTAATCAATGAGAGAAAAGTAATTCGGCAGCTATTTTGAAAATCATTTAAGTCATTTTTAATGAAAAGATGAGGAACATTTCATCATTCAAGCTTCTCAAATGTGAGCATTTTGTCATTTTACTGATGATGATGTTTGGACTGTTCCATACTTTCACTTCAGTAACACTTTGAATGGAGGACTGTGACTTATCACCTATCAGTACTTTTACTGAAGTAGAGGACCTAAATACTTCCTCCACCACCGGTAGGCAATAATGACTTTTCGGAAAAGCATTTAGAAACCCAAAGGTTATAGAACTGATGTTTCCCAACGAGAGCAGGAATAATAAAACCTGAGGCTCATACCTGAGTAAGAAAGAAGCGCTCTGTGTTCAGCTCACGTCTCTCAAGCTGAGCAGGACAAGGTGCATCCATCACCAGTGGCTTCTTTGACACCTTTGGGATTCGTTCTTCCACCTGCAATACAAAAATGTCAGCCCCCCCCCCAAAAAAAAACATTCAAGTAACTGTTTCACTTTCAGACAGTGAAATCTGGAGGCCCATGCAGATGCAGAACACATCCAACCTTCCACTTTGGATCAGTGGACACCTTCAGCGGGAGCTTCCTGACATCCGGAGTCTTCTTTCGCTTTATTGTTATGCCCAGTCTCTCTTGGAGGTAATAGGTCAGTAAGGGAGGGTCTCCTGCGTTCAAACAGAGACACGAAGGTGATTTTAGCAAAATGGGTCAAACCATTATATAATGGTGCCATGTCTATGGTATCTTGTCTGAACCCTTTTGTCTTACTCGCTCTAGCCGCCAGCCTCACCGTTATTGTTTTAGCCTTGGAATCTCAGGCATGTGCCAACCAAAAGTATTGAAACAGGAGGTTATGACTTCAAATCAGGTTTATACGCAGACACCATGCAGTCTGCTCCATCGGTGCTAAGACTTATCAATATATTCAGTGCTTTTTCTGAATACAAAACAAACTGGATGAAATGTGAGGCAATATGTTTCACTGTGATACTTTTTCTGCTGACTCGGGTAATGCACCATTATGTGGAAAACTAATGGAGTTAAATACTTGAACTGATTGCCCCGGGTTTATTGCAGAAAGTAAGAGATGGCATAAAAAGGGATGATCTTCGCTGCCAGCGTCTCTGCAGGGGAGGCCTGACGTGCTGAGGATGAGTATTCACCAAAGATTGTCGTTCATCATATCAGCCTTCCTCAGGCAGCTCTCATCCAGCGAGAAACCTAAAATAAGCCTGAAGAAACTTTCACCGCCAGCCTCTTAGAGGACAGGAGAGAAGACGGGTTACCGCTTCTCCGTGTGGTCAGAGGGTTGGAGTGAATATCAATCTCCCGAAGCTCTGGGAAAAGGGCGACGGCCATCAGAGCTTCTTCTTCTGCGATCTGTTGAGGAAAGGCAGATGGGACGTGTCAGCTCGTTTTTTCGGAAGGGGCCGTGGTTGATTTATTTGTACAGATTACTGAACCCACCTTGTTGTCAGCTAAATTGAGGAACTGAAGCTTAGGTAGTGGAAAACTGGATCCTCTGCAGTACTCCTCCCAGCGTTCCTTGGGAAAGATCTCGGGTAGCTGAAGTTTAATGCAGATTTAGGAGCTATAGAGACACAGTGACGAACCCACACACCAACAGCAGAATGAACTACCTGAGAGAGTCTCTTGACATGTTCATCAGAAGAAGGTTGTGAGCCACCCGCCAGTTGCAGATATGGAATTTGAGAAATGCGGTTCCCCTGTAGGTTTAAACACTTTAGCCTGTAACTGACAATTAGAAATGCTTAATGAGTGACGCTGAATGCATCGCAAGTCTGTCTCAATCAATGCTTTAAAATAGCAAACTTCAGACCACGTCATGACCTCTTGAGGTTTGCCAGACTGTTGAAGACTTCAGAGGACAGTCTGTTATTGTCGAGCAGCAGCACCTCAAGAGCTTTAAAGCGTGTGTGCTCTTCTTCAGCCGGCCTGGACAGAAAGAAAACAGAACAGTACAATTCATCAGCATGATGGAATCCACGTTGATAAATACTGCGTGTATTTCATAATGCAGTTAAATCCGTACAGTTACAGTGAAGTACCATAATCCAGTATGTGTGCGCACCATCGTCTGCTGGACTTTTGTACCTGGCTGTGGAGCAGGTGTTCTGAAAGTCACTGCAGTCGCTTCAGCAGAAACCAGGAGTGTGAATTTGGAGCATTTGTGCGCCCCCTCTTGGCCACTTTACAAACTGTTTCAAATGCATTTTGACTTTTCTCTGCAATGAACTGTTTGCACAAGTTACGCTCAGCTGTGGAATGTAACTGAGTATATTTAGTCAAGTATTGTATGTAGTTTAAGTACATTTTGCTGATAATACTCACATACATTTACTTATCTACGGATTTGAATGCAGGGCTTGTAATACTTGTATTATTAGGGGGGGTGATGATACTTTGCAAGTAAAAGTAAAGGATCTGAATGCTTCTTCCATCACTGGTTATGTTATGAAGTCTCATCAGTGTACTGATTGATACATGATCAGTTAACAAACCAAATGATGACGGACAGACCTGAGTTTTGAAAGATCCATCCATCCATCCATCCATTATCTATACCGCCTATCCCTTTCGGGGTTGCGGGGGGCTGGAGCCTATCCCAGCTACAATGGGCAAGGGGCGGGGTACACCCTGAACCGGTCGCCAGCCGATTGCAGGGCCACATTCAAGGACAAACAAACATTCACACTCACACTCACACCTACGGACAATTTAGAGTCATCAATTAACCTAATGAGCATGTTTTTGGTCTGTGGGAGGAAGCCGGAGTACCCGGAGAGAACCCACGCATGCACGGGAAGAACATGCAAACTTCACACAGAAAGGCCCCGCCTGATCCGGGGATCGAACCGGCAACCTTCTTGCTGTGAGGCACGCGCACTACCTGCTGCGCCACCGTGCAGCCCCTTTTGAAAGATCCATGAAACTAAAATAATTGCATCATTATTGGTTTAAGATCTTTGAAAATCTCCTACTCCTTCTTACTCTGGAACTATAAAGGCCTGTTATTACTTTGAGAGAGACACATTATGTACACTTCCTTTTTAAGGACACCAATCAAAGTATTTTCTGCAGTAATAGGAGGCAGCGTCAACCTTTAGTTTGAGGGTGAATTTGCATTTTACTGTGGAAAACCTGTGATTAGCCGTGTCTCATTCCGCTGACCTGTGTGTGAAGTCTGGATAGGAAAGCAAGAACAGGCTCGCTAATTTACTCAGTTATCTGTTTGTGGTTTTGTCATTTTTCTCCAGAGCAAATGAGCAAATGCTGTTTGAGGAGAAGTGGACTTTTCATGCATGCACATCAAAGTAGGCAGATAAAAGACTACAGCGATTGATTTCAGTGTGTGCGCTTCAACGCTGGCACGGCAAGCTGTCTGATCGCAGGTGAAACTAACAGTTGAGCTGTGTCACGGTTGGAAGAAGCCAGATTAGGAGGAAGGCGATGAAGCTGATTTCCAGTCAGATGAAGGACCTTTAGACGTGGAATGCGGCCGATGGACACAATATCATCAGCTGACAAACTGTTGTAGGACAAATCCAAAACCTGTGAGGTTTTAAACAAAGAGTAGAGACAAATGAAGAGTGCAAGAGTGAGATTTGTAATGTGAGATATTACCCATGTTAAACACTTCTCTAGATTAGCTGCTGCTCAGAAAGAAGCTGAGAAATGAACCAGAAGACGATAAGATGGAAGTGAAAGGCTTTCAAGTGCTTGCCAGGACTAAAGAACTCATGTCATGTTGTATTTTACCCCTGTGACGTGTTGATAATTCAAATAAACAGCATTAAAAATAGTAATGACGCTATCTAAGTGTAATGTCAAAGCCAGTCGTCTTACCTCGAGATAAGGGAAGTCAGCAGCATGAAACGTCATGTTGCGCAGCCTGTTTAGCGACAGGTTGAGTTCTCTTAAAGACACGAAACTGCTGAAGGATCCTGCAGAAAAATAAGATATTTCCTGATCATGTTTTGTAACAGGCCTTAAAACTCAATGAAGGTGAACGTGCAGGAGGCAGAAGAGCACTCGCCTAAAGAGAGGGAGTTAACAGACGCGTCGATGTAAGCTACACTGTCAAACACCTTGAGGTCTTCTGGCTTGACCTGTGCACAGTAAAGAAAGCCTTTAATCATTTTACCCACAAACTGCCAAATTATTTTGGCAAAAAAAAGTGAGAAGTGATTCTTACAGAGTCCAGTTTCTGCTCGCTGATGTCAACAGAGCAGAGCTCAGACGGCTCATCAGCACGGTGTAACTGGAGCTACAAAAGAAAAGTGAGAATTGAAATGGTTTGGGGCCTCTATGGGCAACTGAGCGCGCCTCACCTATGGAGACTTCAGTGTCTTACCAGGAAAGGTCTGTCCAATGTGTTACCATGAGGTCTATCCGTCCCCCTGTCCTTCTCACATTCTCTATAAGTCTCTTTTATTCTTCGACGCACAGTCCTGTATCTCTGCTCCTCTGCCTTCCCGTAAGCCACAAGCCAATGACCACCACCTACGAGGAAAAACAGCACTGAATAAAATAACATCCACTGATACTGATGAGTGATGAGGTTGTTAGTAGATTTACAAAAGTGAAAGGTCTTTTTGGGCTGCAACAATTATTTCTGAAAATTGCCATCATAATTTCCCACTGCCAAAGTTGACGCTCAAATTACATCTTGCAATGTACTGTGATGTCAAATAGAGAAGAGGCTGCAAACCATCACATTTGGGAAGCTGGCATCAAAGAATAATTTGGCTTTGTTGCCTGATGGATGTCTCAGACAATTAACTGAATAGCGAAACAATTGCAGAAAAATATTCTGTCAATCTGCAAGTCTACAGAGATCCTTCGTAGCTCATCTCAGGCTGATCTCATCTAAGTCCCTCAGTGAGGCTGAATGTGTACCAGTGCATACATGATGTCGTGATTAATCAAATAGCCACAGGCTATTAGTGCCTTAACATGCGAGGCAAACGTTTTCTTAATGGGCTAATTAAACTCAACGCACCTTCTCTTTTTCGATGGAGTAATGTCCGGGCTGGGAAACATTTGGTGGGATACCTCTGTCCATCATCAAGTTTATTGGACGCAGCAGTCATCTTGTTTGTCTCAGTAATGCATTAATCACGAAACAACTCGACAAGAGTCGATGCCGCTTTTCACCAACTGAACTGGCACAGCAACTTGCTGCAGTCTATTTGATATTGAGCCTCATTGTAGTGCCGTGTCCTAGCAACAGCATATAAGACGAGCGCTGCCCCTCCCGTCCGGCAGGGGGCTGTAACACGTATACATTGACGCAGTGTTTACAGGCGAAGGCGGAAGAAACCGGTGAGCCTGGCTAGTCAAAGATTGAATTCACTGATAAGATAGTGGCCCGCCTACCAAAGCTGAGGTACTTGAAGGCATTACGTGATGTTTGACGTTAGGAAGATGCAGCGGTTTTCTGTATATAACACAACATATCAAGTACTCGTCAAGACGAATTTATCTTCGACCCGTGTGCGTTTGTGCTGTTTAGCTAGCGAGTTTCTAATTGGAATTGACCGTATTGCGCATGCGTGATACTGCAACCCGGAGTAGCTCTATGCTAGTGTTTACTCCTGCCCTGTCTTTCCTGTAGTTGTTATACAACCAAATAAAATGAGAAATTGTTGACCAAGCTGAATCTCTGGAGCTTTGGCTGGCACAGGTAGTTAAACCCAACACGTACTTTGGTTACATCGCGTCTAAGCGAACAGGGAAGTGAATGCGTTGGCGTCTCTCGCTTCAGTGGCATCTTCTTTTCTGATCAACCCGTAGCATCAGTGTCGTGAACATCAGAGGTTCCTGGTGTGGCGTGAAATTATACGGTATAATGCCGTTCACGCTGAGATCAAGGGTGACAAATGAGAAGAGTCGCTGGTGAAGGTAAGGGTTTCGCTCTGCGTGCACGGTATACGCTCGATGCTATTTGTAGCAATGCAATCATGTGTGTCTATGAGGAGCTGCTGGAGTGTGAACTCTTCCTGTGAGTCTGTGCTTTAGAGATTGTTGTAGCAAGACTACAAAACAAGCTACGACTTGTCATATACTGGGAACAATTTCTCTTCACAGGAACTGTGATCCGCCATGGGAAACACACCATCAAAGAGCGGCAGCGACGAGGAGCCGGTCAAAACAACTTTGTTTGAAAAGGAGTCAAATGGGATAACCTACAGAATTCCTGCTCTCATCTATCTGAGGCACAGTCGCACCTTCCTCGCCTTTGCAGAGAAAAGATCCTCGCCTGCTGACCAAGATGCCAAAAGTCTTGTGATGAGAAGAGGAACCCTGAAGCCGGATGGATCCGTTCAGGTGACTGTTCACACACAATAACCAGCAGACGAACCTTTGCTTCAACACTGATCAATGTCAACTTCAGCCATGCTCATCCTTTTAATCACTGTCGTTTGTCATGTTTCTCCAGTGGTCGTCCAGTCAGGAGCTGTCGACAGCGTGTCTACCAGACCACCGCACTATGAACCCTTGCCCCGTGTATGAAAAAAACAGCAAAACACTGTTTTTGTTTTTCATCTGCATCTGGGGAATCACCACAGAGATCAGGCAGATTATCACAGGTAAGAACAGGGCCCGTCTTTGCTGTGTTAGCAGCAGCGATGACGGGCAAACCTGGAGTCAAGCGAAAGACTTAACAGAAAGCGTGATCGGCGAATCCATCCATAAGTGGGCCACATTCGCTGTGGGTCCAGGCCACGGCGTTCAGCTGGAGAACGGCAGATTGATCATCCCGGCTTACGCCTATTATGTTCCTTACAGATGCTGTTCCTTCCCCATTCCTTTCACAGTCTACCCGAGAGCACTGTCAATATATAGTGCAGACTTTGGCCAGACGTGGCATATTGGTAAGATGCTTCGAAAAAAGTCATGCGAGTGCGAAATGGCCGAGATCATAGATCACGAGGGCAGGAGTCACCTCTACTGCAACGCTCGTAACTCTGGAGGCCACAGGTGCGAGGCCCTGAGTGAAAACAGCGGCATGTATTTTGACAAACCCCACATTGCCCCAGAGCTCGTTGAACCGCCGACAGGCTGCCAAGGTAGCGTCATCGGCTTCCCCGCTCCCGAATTTGTCCCGAATGACGACGCTGAAAGCAAAGCCTGTGGCACATCGCTCCTGTCTCCAGACACCCAAACCTGGCTCCTCTTCATCCACCCAACCAACAAGTCGAGTAGAAGGGACATGGGCGTGTATTTGAACCGGTCCCCCCTGCACTCATCAGGATGGGACAAACCCAGGATCATCCACAGGGGACCCAGCGGCTATTCAGACCTGGCTTACAACGGAGACAAGGATCAGTTTTCATGCTTGATGGAGTGCGGGAAGGAGAGTGAACTTGAGCAGATTGCGTTTATGTCGTTTACCCTTAATGATGTCATGCAGACGGGCAGCAAGAAAGAGAAGAAGATGCGTTGAATTGCGGCTGCTTTACTTCTGTATTAACAAAGCTCTCTAACAGTCTCCTGCAACCTAGACGTCCGAGCAAAAGCCACTAAATATGCTGTGCGGTAACATTTGTCCGTGTTTACTGTTGTTCTGCGTTCCGGAGATGATAATGCATGCATGAGTCGTGTGTTTTGTTGTCTCCTTGTTTACATAAAAAAAGTAATTCAAGTCTTGATAGTATCAATATGCAAGCAGCTGTGGAAGGAAGGATTTTTAAGAGGCTGGGTGGCTGATTTCAAGCATGCCGTGCTGGACTGTCATCTTTAAAACAGGCTTTGTGTGTAGCATGTTTGACAAGTGCTTCGTACTCATTTCTGCATCTTATTAAACTCAGTGTTTCCTGAGCAGCGGAGAGAATTTGCCTACCTCTTTTTATTTTCATATGAAAATCATAGCAGGCCTTGTAAAGTAGAGCGTAGAGTTTCCTCCATGCTCAGTCTCTCCTTTACGTTTAGTATACTCTGATTCACGTATGCCTTCGACTCCACGGTTTGAACTTCAGCTGTGTGACAGCCTGTCGGCGCGCAGCCTCGTCTGTAGGTCACAAAACTGGATGGAAAAGATAAACATTCACTTTTTACCGCTCACAATCACACCCAGCTAATCAATGAAGAGACCAACTGAACTGTACCGGTTTTTGAATCAAGTTAATGGATTACCAGAGATATGCTGTCCAGAGCATTTGATCTACTTTGTACTGTACACTGATTTTTATTACACTCATGTCCAAAAGCAATATCTCACTGGCTACTTTCTTTACGTTCCGCTCTCCAGCACACATATGATTTTCAAAGCAGCCTTTTCTTCTCCCCCGGGGATTATTAATTAAATGCGACATTGGGACTAGATGTGATCGGCTGGCTGTTGGGTATCAAGTGAAAGCATGTAACAGCATGTAACAGCGGATGAAGACTTGCCATTTATAAAGCCACTAGAAATTTGCACACACAAAACCTTGTACTGAGCGACTTCAACATCATTCTTTGCCTAATGTTGTGAGGCGACGTGCCTCCAGGTGGCTCTGCACCAGTTTCATTGTGTTTTTGTTGACTGTTGTGGAAAGTGACAAAACCTGCATGAAACATGTATTTTAGTAGAAAATAAAAGTAAGCTGTGATCACCAGACTGCTGTTTGGTTCAATTTTGCTCTTTTTGCTTCTAATTACACTGCCGTTACACTAATTATTGCTATAAACAACTCACTGTTGGGATAAATAATTAAAAAGACAAGTGAAACAATAATCATCTGTCAGAGAGGGGCAAAGGACAACAGAGCTGGGCATGGGTGCGGTTTTAAAAGCAGCTATAAAGAAACACTTTATCAGCTATAGGGAGCATTTCATTCCCTCAGCAGCTAAAGGGGGCTTAGGGCATGTTGAAATGTTATGAAAGGCTGCTGTTGTTAAGCGACCTGTGGGGAGATGAGTGTGATTCAGCAGATGTGCAGACGGGGATGAATTGAGGACAGGGAGGAGCGTGCTCGGAGAGGATGGAATGCACATATTCTGTATTTTTCAGGTTTTCCAAATAAGAATAAGACATCTCGACTGTTATGGGGGTGGTGGTTCTTTGATAAAGTGCAATTAACAAATGAAAAGAAGCTGTTATCACGATTTATATGCTGTCTGAGTATCTGGACAAATGAAAGTGCAACAATATAAAAAGTTGTTCACAAATGCTGGTAACAACGCACTTAGTAAGGCCACTACAATGATGCTGCGTCTTCAGTAAAAGCTCTAAGAATAAAGCTAATGTATTCAAAATTATCTTATTGTCAAACCAACAATATGCTTGTCTGCCTCTCTTTATTCAGACTTGCATGTGACTCCTCCTGAAGATGTAAACCTTTAAAAACAGGCCACAAATCCACGAGTGCACTTAAAATGAAGAAGTGAAGGAACGCTACATGAGCTGAAATAGTCGCTAAGTTGATATTCTTTAGATCACAGCTTTGTATTTATATGTCACGACACAGATGCAAATGTAGTAAATGGTGCAAGCACTCAACCCATCCTGCCAGGGATTGCCGTGCTCCTCTGAATTACGACCATTAGAAGGGGATTTCAGCTGACATCTGTGCCCTTGGGTAAACAGCAGTAGCTACAGGCTGCTTGGGACTTCAGTGCTTTGCCTGATCATTAATATAATCACTGAACTGGTACAAAAGCAACAACTAGGCAAGATATTAAGTGTACTTTATTAGATGTGGGGGCTCATAAATCTCAAATGTGCTCATCTGCTGACCGGCTCATTCCTTGGTTTCTGTTTTTCATCACCTTGTTCAACCGGCTTCTTCACAAGACGGATGAGTCATGTGGTGAAACCTGTTTTTCTGCGACAGCGTTGGCGGTGACACATCCAACGTTTTGCAGCGCATATGATAAGCTTTATCAGAGGGTGGCTCGCTGTAATACACACACATATGTCTCATCTATCACTCGGATGACATTTGGGAGTCCGGGAACAGAGAGGCTAGCAGTGTTGGCATCACAGATGTTTTTCATTTCGTGGTAAGCGAGTGTGTCGTCCCAGCAGGCTCCGCTCTTTCGGCGGCACAGACAGCGCTGGAGACACGGCTGTCACATGGCTCTTGTACCATCCATTTGAATGACCCAGAGGCCCACAGGTGAAGAGCTGCCAGACAGTTGGGAGCATGACAGGAGCCCACTTAGTTTGTGCTCTGAGGTTTTGTGAGCAGTGACAACATGGCATTGCTCAGAAACTCTTACCTTTGGAGTTATTTGGAGCTATATTTAGTCAACGTTGTCATAAAGGTGTTTTTCATCTATCTTGATTGTTATGTATGATCCCCTACCTAGTTAGCAGATCAATTCATGACTTACCAAACCTCAGAATATATCCTACTGTGACATGCTAAAGCGCAAGTCGAGCACCTTGCTATGCTTTGTATTTGGACATGCAAAAACTGCCTTTTTTCAAACCTTAAATTGCCTAATGCCACCACAGATTTTTAGTAGATCTGGGCCTCTGTTACACATATGATGAGTGAGCCTGCAAAACAAAGCTGTTTGTCACAGATGTCACCATTAACGATATACAAGAAAATTTCACTCAGCACTCAAGAATAGCAGTGACAGCTTGATCTAAGTCTGCACGGGTGGAAGAAGCACATAAACAACAGAGCTTTTGATGTGCTGAATCCAGCTCAAATTAAAACCTGTCTTTCAGACAGAATCATAGTGTTGCCATGCTCAGTGCTCAGCGCCTGTGACACAAAGGCCAAATGTGTTCAGGGTTCAGGGCAGAGTCATTGTTTGATAGCTTTGGAAGCATCCATGATGGGGTGCGTGTTTTCTCCTCATGTCTTTGTTTGTCGGCCATTTTTTTCAGGGATTGTTCAACCGCAATGAGAAAAGGCTGTAGTTCAAGGAGCCGCTTGTTATTGCACTTTTGTGCAGCTAAGTGAGTGTGTCCATCAACAACATGTCGTTCAGTGAGGAAGCTGCAAACCATCTTTGGAGCGCATGCTTTGTCCGAATGGATGCCGAGATTACAATCCTGCAAATCACTGTGAGTCAGTTTGTTTATATGCAGCTCATATATCAATATCCCTGAACATATATACTCAAATAAACAGTTTATTCCAAATATTAGCATGGATGGTTAGATAATGTTCAGCATAACAGCTAATGTATGATTTACCTACATGTTATCTGACTCTATAAGCACATTTGGACTTAGAGTGGTGTGCAGGGGACAACCTTTTCTCTGAATCCCAGTGTAAACGTTTGCTCTGCAGCTCTGCAGGTTTTTACATTAACAGGTTCAAACACAAAAAGACACTACCTCCACCACGAGTGATGTGCTTGGTCCCTTTAGGTTAGATCGAGCAACAGACATGATACATTCAGTGTGAGCAGTGTTTTCTCTCTTTTGGGTTCTCTTTGTTGCAAGACAGTAAAATGTAAGTTATGCAGGCAAAGTTACACTTTCAAGGTTTGACTGAAGTATCTATGTACACCAGAAGCTACACTCAGTCGAACTGTACATCATCACAGAGCCACAGAGGGGAGCAACGTCTCAGCTGCTCCTGCAGGAATTCGTTCATGATTCACATATTTAACCTTTTATCTCGTTATCTCACTGCCAAACAGCTAAGCCTATTTACAGGACTAATGTAACCTTGTGCCAACTAAAACAACTTCATGTAT
Source organism: Chaetodon trifascialis (assembly GCF_039877785.1). Classification (NCBI taxonomy): domain Eukaryota; kingdom Metazoa; phylum Chordata; class Actinopteri; order Chaetodontiformes; family Chaetodontidae; genus Chaetodon; species Chaetodon trifascialis. The sequence continues at coordinate 14,606,920 of NC_092071.1, read as the reverse complement.
CAAACCCCCTCACAAAAGGAACAAATCCCCTCTCCACATTACAAAACGATGAAATCAATACAAAACTAAAGGGAGCAGACATGGAAATGCACAGTAGAAAATGAGTTGTGCATGTGTGCAAGAGCGGAGGGAACCAACGGTACAGAGAGAGAGAGAGAAAACTCCCAGAGAAATGAGCAGAGAAGCTATATTTTTAGGCTTCCACAAAAAAAAAAGTTACATTTGCTAAATCTTACCCCAAGTGACCTGTGGCAAGAGTAATATCACATTTGATAAACTCAGACTTATCATTTATGTCCTATCATTTGAAAACTACTAGTTCACCACAGTGTGTCCAGATCTTTGTGTCAGATGCTCAGTGCCCTTTCCATACAGTCCAACTGCCTCGAAACCTCTGATTTAGGGACAGTGATGCTTTTCACAAGAATGGCATCGTTGAAGGTGACGTCAACATCTTTTGATACAGTTTAGGACAATACGAAGATTATATGTCAGATGGACACACGGCCGTGTCTTCAGACTGCAGAGTCTTTAAAGCAAGAGTGCCCACCAGCACAGATCCTGGATCAAACTGCCAGACCATTTAGAGTAAAAAAATGGCTTACAAGGGCACTGCAAATCTACATAAGCCATAAAAGCCATGCCACATATACACCCTGTTCGGGCTATTCTCTCTTAAAGGGACATGCGCACAGTTTACAAACAGAGGAGGCAAAAAGACTGCTGAGAAAGCAGCAGGGTTGGGAAAGTTACTTTCAAAATCTCGCCCACTACTCATTCCTGATTGATAACTTGCAACTGCACTTCCATTTAAAAGCCAATGTATCAGTTACAATATGATCCATTCATTTGAATGTCGGATCGAGCAATTTGTGCTAAAGTCAAATCATTATTTCAGCATGTGCAAAACTGTCGTCTGCTCTGTTTTTAAAGTTGTACCAGACTGGGTTAGTTTTTTTTTTTTTTTTTTTAAACAGTCAGGTCACTTTAACTTACTACAAGTAATCCGTTGTTCCCAACCCTGTAAAGCAGTGAGCGTGGCAGACCAGTCACATGCACACTATGGGAAATGTTAGGCTAGACACATGAGTACTAACCTTTGGCTCTCTGGCTGCTGGGTATTAAACATCATACAGAATAACAGGCAGCTGCAAGGGGAGGGGATTCAGATGTCCAATGAAAGCACCGTTCACGCAGTAAAGTTGCATTTTAGCACAGAGGTGGGTTTTTTTTCACTTTTTGATTAAGAGTCAAATCTGCTTTGACAGCAGTTGAATATCTTTCGAGCTCTCTTGGTCTCTGTGGTTGGCAGAGGCCTGTCGGTCCAATCAGCTTTAGTCTCCCCCTCTGTAGAAATAACTAGTCTGTGAACAATCTGCAGTGAGCAATATATGACCTGTTGTTTTTTTTTTTTTTTCACAATTGAGAGATCTTCTTTTTTTCATACATGATACAATGTACTGCGCAAAATGGATATGCGCACATACTGGAAGCATAATGTTGCTGAGGACATGCAAGTTGTTGAGTATACAGCAGAGCAAAAAGCGATGTTTCCCAATGTCATTGTCTTCCTCGTCCTCTTGAAACATCATCTGTCACTCAGATTTGCATCTTCAAGCGCGCAACTCTTTCTTTGAGTGTGGTTTATTCCCCAGCAGGGCATCAATCTCAGTGATGGTTTGAGGGGTCATTTGGGACAAAATCTGCAAGGAGGGAGGAAGAACGACAGTCAGTTTCAAATGTGATCTGTCACTTTTGACACTGCGTATTACGCACAAAATAGAATATCTGTTGGTTGGAACAATCACGGCTCAATGTGTCGGGCAAAATTATTGATGCAGGAGGAATAAAGGGAGAAGAAATCTACCCGGAGGGCACCCAGGTTCTCAAGCAGCTGGTCTGTAGTAGAAACACCCAGAAGTACTGAGCTGACTCCCTCACTGCGCAGACACCAGGCTGGAAAAAAGAGAGAAAGCCAGTGAGTGATAACCATGGAAAAGTAGGATTTTTTTGTATGAATCACATGCTGCTGTTTCAAATTTACCCATGTCTAATGGCCAACTTAAACATGTATCCAAGGAAAAAGATAAAACATATTGAATCAATAATTTCATGACTAAAGAAAGAACAAGTGTCTGTGTGTCTGCACTGTACAATCCTGTTTTTTTTGCCTGGGTTGTACCTATGGCTAACTGTGCAGCGGTGCAGCCCAGTCTGTCCGCCAGTAGATGGAGCTCCTTGATTTTAGCGAGCTGCCTGCGGCCCTCCTCGCTGTTCACTCGCTCCTTGAGCCACTGGTACCCCTTCACCATGAGCAAAATGGAGAAAAGCATTGGTACAGTACTGATTTCACACCGCAATGCCCCACTGATTAGGGAGAGAATTAAACTGAGGCTGATTTTCAGGGAGAGAAATCCCAGAGGAGGGCCGGTCAAATCAAACTGACCTTCATTGCTGCTCTGGAGCACTCTGGTACACCATCGCTGTACTTCCCTGTGATTAATCCACAGGCAAGTGGAGACCAGGTCATGGCTCCAACACCTGAAAGAGTGGATTAAGGATAGGCATTGGAATGAAGCAAAACATTAAACTGGAAAAATAAAGATATGTAGAGCTGCGAGACCGAGGACGTCTGACCGATCTTGTGGTAGAGCTCAGGAAGCTGCACCTCCACTTTATCCCTCTGGAAATAGTGATACTCTGCCTGCTCACACACTGGTGGTATCAGGTTGAACTGGCGTGCCACCGAGTAAGCCTCCTGGTGCCGAACAGACAGAAACAAAATGCCGTGGTTACCACTCAGCATTTGTGCCATAAACTGACAGCATTATATTAGCAGAGTGACCCTGTGTGAATGGGAGAGCAGCATTCACCATGATTTCCATGGCACTCCAGCGTGAGGTCCCCCAGTACATGGCCATACCCTGGTTTATTACAAACGTCATGGCCCGTACAATCTCTGCAAATCACAGGAAATAACATCATATTTCAATTACATTTATCACTTTAAGGTTCTTTTTTTTTTTTTTTTTTTTTACAGCTTTTTCGTGCAGACATAAAACCACTGTAATGACTACCACATGATATCTGCAGCAAACATGAGATCCAAACATCAGTAACTGACCTTCCATTGGACTGTTGACATCATTTCTGTTGGCAAAGACGATGTCCACATAATCTAGCTGCAGTCTCAATAAGGATCCTCTTAAACCTGTAAAACAGTGGTCGATGATTAATCATTATCATTATTTCATCTGGTTCTGGCTCTGCAAGGCTGCAGTGAGGCACAGCTGTGCTTTGAACTAAATGCTAATGTCGGCATGCTAACATGCTCTCAGAGACAATTCTAACATGCTGATGCTGGGCAGGTATAATGTTTACCATGTTCACCATATGGTTTAATGTGTTAACATGCTAACATGTGCTAGTTAGCAGTCAACACAGTGAGTTAAAGCTGATGGGAATGTTATTAGTTTTCCAGATATAAACCAAAACATGGGACAAATTGAAAACTCGACCTGATGATGGCACTAGATGAGAAGTTAAAGGGACAAAACAGTGATAGCAGTTCATCCTGAGGGCGACGTGAATTTCTGTACCAAATTTCATGATGATCCGTCCTGCAGTTTAGATATTTCGTTAAAAAACACAGATATTAACCATATAGCGGTACCATGAATGTTTGTACAAAACTTCATGGGAATCCATCTGAAATATTTAAATGTGGACCAACAGAACGACACCACCGTCCATAAAGCCACACCACTAATATGGCTAAAAAGAAGTCAGCGTGGTAGAAATTACAGAAAAGAGCGTCCGTGCAGCATTTTGACCTTAACTTTGCCCAAGAAATCAATGATTATTCTCAGCGCAGTATCTTGCTGGAGGCTAACAATCTATTATTTTATGCCAGTTCTCAATTTTTTGTGACACTGTTCCAACTTTCCAACCTTGGATATGTTAATAATTTGATGTAGAGGTTAAAGTCACACACAAAGTGAAGATATGAGCACTGTCCATGCATGAAGCTCGCTCATTACGCAATGGCCTCAAATCAAAAGCCTCATGACAATGATGCTAAGACAGCCCATTCAGCTCCTTGGTGAATGGTCACCTCAAGGCCATACTACTTACAGCACAAAGAAGATGACCGTACACAAGTTCAGAAGTCTCTCAGCTTTCTTTAGGATTATTCTCGGGAGGGGGAGCTGATTGAAAACAACGAACCTGAGATGCTGTCAGAGCCGAAGCTTCGTCTCTACGTCCCTCGTCTAACCCCCTGTACTTTTGCCTTCCTTTGTCCCAGACACAAGACAGAAATCAGACTTCACTCTGCATTTCCATTCTTCCCCTTTAGGAGAATCATGCACCTCATCTCCTGCTAACATATCTCCACAACCACTACAAACGTTTTCCCTCAGCTGTTCTGAAACACAGTCACTTCTTTGATTTGAAGGCACGCGGACGCATTTACTGTGACATGCGACGTGGAGCGGCTTTAACCGAGCGAGACAAACAGTGCTCACACTCAGAGATTAAAGGGTCATCAGATGATTCATCACAACTCTGTGTCTGTTGTAGGGGTTGAACTGATGCACTCTGGGAAGCATTTGTACACAATAAAAGACCCCCACACTCCAATGAAACAGACTTTTGAATTTTAATGTGCAGTATGTTCTATGTTAAGTAAATAAATAACGATTTAGTAACAACACAACTTTGAAAATTGAGCCCTTTCCTTTAATTTTGTTATTATATTTGAGCTGTAGGATTACATACTGAGTTTCATGAGCTGGACCTCACCCTGAACCTTCTTGTATTTGGTTGTGATACTTTAGAAATGAATTCCAGGTACTTCATTGAAAAAAAAAAAGAAAAAAAAAAAGATTACACTCTACCTTCAATAATGTGCTTTCTGGAGAGCCCCCGCTCTGTCTCTGCTCTGTGGAGTGATGAAAAGACATATTTTTGATGTTCTGTTGAAATGAACGATGAAAGCAAGGATTTTGATTGGAAAATGAAAATTCAGCCATTTAACGTTATACTTACTGGCCTCCCCAGTAGATTTTTGTTGTGATGACAAAACTTGAACGCCTGGCAAGGACACAGGAGGGTTCAGAGCACAGTTAATTATGGGAAAATCGAATCATTTCTACCTCTAATAGTTTGTTCAGTATCTAAGCATGACAGACAGAATTTCCTTTCTCTGTGCCTGCAATCTTTGGCACATTAAAAAAATCTATTTGGACCGATATTGTATTTCTTTCTTCCTTTTGACAAATATCTTTCTCCAGTTGAAAAATATCTCAAGGATTTCCTGCATATTTTGTGATCTGGGAGTTTATTTTTACATTTTTAGCCTTTTATAGTCTTTCTGAAGCTAAAACTCCTCATTTGTCTAAAAAGCATGAATTTCCCTCGAGATAATTTAATGGTGCGCCTGTTCCAACAGTAATAAAACCATGTAGCAATGCAGTGCATTTCAGAACAGCAAGGGAGTATTAGGGATTATTAAGCTTTGAAAAAATAAATTCATGACCCTAACAAGAGTCAGAAAGCTTTTTACATGCAAGTGAGTCAGTTCAAAAAGATGAGTCATATCACCTCCATCCTTTCTTCTTGATGATGTTTCCTAGAGTGATTTCCGCTCTGCAGAGAAACACATCATTTATTGTGATGGTTTGATGCTGACTTCAGATCACTGCACAACAATATTAAATCATACAGAAACTGTGCAGAAACGTTTCATGAAGCCTGACTATGTAATTGTTCACTGATGAAAAACCTTTCTACAAGAAGGAAAACAGAAGCAAAAGTTTTAGCCGATGCTCGGGTGAAAAAGTGAGGTCTGACCTTCCAGAGGCATACACCTCCGCCGTGTCAAACAGGTTCACTCCGTTCTCATAAGCTATGGCCATCAGGTTCTCAGCCATCTGGGGGAACACAAAAATTGAGACTGAGAGGGGCAGACAGTGGATAAATTCCAATTACGCAGAGGTCGTCCGTGAAGGGCACTATGCAGGGAGGATAATACAGTAGACGTAATATCTAATATCTCACCATGTGACCATAGTTTCCAGGTATCAGGTCTGTGGGATTTTGAGACATGTCTATAATTGAAAACACTGAGATTTGTGCTCACAGTACAGAGTGTTTTCCACAAAAGCAATATGAATGAACGCGCTCTGCAGGCGACTTCTCACACGGAGAGAGACAACAACAATTCTCACCTCATCAGAGATCTGTGATCCAAATGTCACCCAGGTGCCTGAGCGAGAGGAGAGAGACGTTTGTTTTGTTTGAAGGTTTGAAACAAAGATGAATATTTTCCCGCCTTCAAACCGACTCACCTAACCCGAGGCAGGAAACACGGAGGCCTGACTTCCCCAGGTTCCTGTGGAAAAAAAGACAGAAAGAAAAACAGTCTGTGAAGATCAGAGATGAACGATGGGAAGAGATGGGATGATGTGTGTATTTAGGATCCATGTGCACATACAATCACAGGTGAGATCTTACAGAAGCAAAGATAGCCAATAGCGAGTAAAGTAGTTTAAGCTTTCTCCACCTTTATCAGCTAAAACTTTCAGTAAACTAATAATGCAATATACTGTATATCTGCATAGTACTTTGCATAGAGTACATTTTGCTGGCAATGCTTTGACATACTAATATTTAAGTTTTTCACAGTGTTAGTGTGGCAGTGCTACATTGACTCATGTAAAGTTTGTTCTGTACATGCAACACGCATCACTGGCTGTTGCCATATATCAAGTGTAGACCACACATTGTACATACATGTCAAGTTTGCTGCATGTTGTCAATGTACAGTCAAGTTACAACAACTACCTGTTTCATGGCAAAACATGCATTTTTTTCAGTCTTGTCATAGGAACCGCGTTGCATGGAATCTCAAAAGCTTCACAATTTAGCATTATGAAAATTTCAGGTGGATCCTGTAGAAGTTCGTGGAGCGCATGTAAATGCCAAAAACATACTAAAATTGCACATCTCAAAAGTGCCATGAGGGCTACTTTGTTGAAATTTTGTAGAGGGCGCTGTTCAGCCACACTGCCGCACTCGAGCACAGACTCATTTAAACTTTCACCACTTGTGATGTTCTTGCCAAAGTTAATGAAAGCCACCATGAAATACATCTGAGAGAGCAATGTGAGGACCAAATTTCATGAATATCGGTGCAAATTTATCCAGACTAAGACCTTCCACACTTTGGAGGGATCCAAAATGGCTGACTTTGTGTTTGACAAAACTTTTTTAAAGTAATGATATATGTTCATAATGATGAGACCGATGATCCCACAAAAATTCATGAACATCAAAGCAACTTTATGCCAAGTCCGGGGTGTGTTTAGGGGCACAATGGAGGTCGCTGACCACGCCCAAGACTGGTCACTGCACAACTTTTGCTGCAGCTTTCACCATTTCTGATGTGTGTGACAGTTTTTGAGTATCCCACCCCCTTCAAAATGTGTTGCAAATATGGAATAATAATAATCTCTACAAATACAATAATTCCTTAGTACAATTGTTCCTCAGTGCTCTGGCCATAATTACTGCCTCATGGTTGTATGAATCCGCCCACCAGTCAAGTTGCAGTTCACATCCATGTCTGTCCAGACTCATGATAAACATAGTGAAGACTTTGAAGAAATTGAATAAAAGTGTATTTTTTGGTGAAATAGATATATCACTGTATTGACATGTGTGCTCCCAGTGAATAGTTTCCAGTGAGAAACATACTGTCTTCACTTCACATTTTTCCAGAGGAGCACAGAGGACTGATAGAGAGCGTGTGCTGCCATGGTGGTTATCAAAGCTCGAGCTAATAAACTAATCCTAATCTAATATTTACAATGTGTGCCCTCCACTTAAACACATGGTGCAACATCTGAAGCTCAATATCAGCAGAACCAATGGGATTATGGTGGACTACAATGACTCAAATATGGATGTTGCTGCAAAGAAGCTACAGATTGTAAAACACTGACACTTCACACACATCTTCAAACCGGCAGCACAGAAAATCTCTACAATCAGCACAGTTTGAAGGTGGACGCCCAAGATCAGTGTCACCAGTTCAATATCTGACCAAATGTGAAATATGCTCACAATCTGCTCTTCTGCTCCTGAGTGATTTTTGCAGAACATCATAATTAGCATATGAATTCTTGAAAAAATGTGTTTCCTGAGGTCGCAGTGAGCTTTGGCACCAAATTTTAATCAGCTCATCCTTGAGTCCGAGCGAACGTTTGTGTCAAATTTGAAGAAATTCCCTCAAGGCAAGGCAAGATATTGCATTCAGGGGAATGAGAAGGGTGGACGGGCGGATGGACAGACAACCCAAAAACATGTTGCCTCTGGTGACGGCTGTCGCTGGAGTGGAGGCATAAACACACAAAATGTCATCTTATTTCCATTGTGTTCCTGGACGTGAATACTTCCCCCTCTACTGCTGCTGAGTGAAAGCCTTTCTCGCCTGTGGTTAAATTACTCCCTGTGTCTAATTATTTCTGAACAATTGACCTTTTATCCTTCATATGTTAACAGTTCAGAGTATTACACTGGGTCAGTGACACAGCCGAGGGAACAGAGCTCAGCTCAGATATAGAGTCCAGGAAAAGCTCCTCTGCTCTGCGCCGTAAACGGCCCAAAATGTTCCATAAGCTGAAGAGGAGTCCATTACCCAACATGCCACATCTGATCATCCAGACAGCTGAATTTTGAAGGGCGAGTGTGGAGAAGCACAGAGCTGCATTTCTGACCACAGGAGCATGTACAGATGAAAATGGTGTGGGCTTCCTGCTCGCTCTCCTCCTCCATGCGCGCTCTCCCCCATTCTAATTAGCCGGGGAGCCAGCTGGAGAGGCAGCAGAACTGCAGTGCAACTCGCCGCTCGCCGTCTTTTATCTCCGGCGCCTCTCTCCTCTCTGCTTGTCTGCCTGCCTGCGTCCGCCGCAAATAACCAAATGCAGAAAGACAGACTGTCAGAGCAGTTACACTCAGTCGAACGAGTCCTGCTTTTATTTTCCCCGGTCTATTTTAATGCCTGACCTTAAGCTATTTTTAGATTCCTGCATATGTAAGCATTTGTGTCTGTGCCACTGTGTGAGCGTTTGCTCTGTGGGGGCGTCAGTGTTCATGTGTGCGCTGCGTGTGGGTGTGAAACGCATATTGTTTGTGTCATTTCTTTAAAGCCTGTCAAAATAGCACACAGGTGGAAGGTCAGGAATGCTATATAGATGGAAAAAAGCGCAAGCAGGGTTTGATGTTGATGATTCCTTGTATGGTAATCTGGCTCTGGTTCACCGTTTGCCAACCAATGACAGCTCTGCCTGTTCTCAGACATGACAGTCACTTTGAACTCTGGGAGTAAATAGAAATGAGGCACATGGGAGAAAACATGCTTCAGAGAAAGCTTCTTTTTTCAAATAAATATTTTTTTCATTTGTTCAGTTCTCCTTTACTGGCATTTATGTGGCATCCATCAAATGATGCCTTTTTGCCTCAACTTCAGTCAAAAAAAAGTGAGGAAAGGAACATTTTTTGTCTAACAACAAGACTGAAGCAATAACAGCACCACAGAAATATTCTGTGCTTTGCTCATGAAAAACAAAGGCTTAAAATTCATTAAAAATAGCAGAAATTAGGTCTCAGCATCAATGGAGGATAACTAGCGTACATGCACACTGAAAGCATTTAAATTACACGCTTTACATTTAAGTGCATTCCCAAACTGGACCCTATTTGAATATTGTGGTTTTTTTTTAAATAATATATTCAGCAGACTGCGTGCATTTTCATTATATCACTTCCAGTTTTACATCTGTAGTGCTGTGTATGAAAAGCCTGTTATTTAGCCTGAGGCTGTCTTGCACGCGTAATGAATGTGAATTCATTAGATCACTTAAGCCTGAATCCGACTGCGTTCACCACCTCAGACACACAGGACTGCACCTTCTCTCCAAACTTTTCAAATCGACCATGATGAAAAGCAGAGGCGCCAATAAGAAAATGCAGCAGCTAAACATGAGTCAGCATTAAGAGAATGTCAAGCACCCAGCAGCATCCGCAGCTGTTACACAAATGCAGCCTTCCTGTTTCGGTAGTCAGTGTGCTCTTTAAAGATGGAAAATAAGTGCAGGAAGCTGACAGACCAACATGTTTGGTTGACACCGTGCATGAGCTCGTAACAGGACCAAATGACACCCCGGCATGCTTTAGTGGGTGAATTTCATGATTGCTTTGCCACATGAAACACAATATTTCTTTTTTGTTTCTGGGCAATGGAGGATGTCATTGTTTCTCTGTGTGACAACTGGCCGCCCCCTCCCTGCTCTCAGCTCCACCACTCTCTGCAGTGCTGCAGTCTGCTAAATTACTATCAGTGAGTCTGGAGAGACACATGCTCTGTCCTTCCTCTCACTCGCTCCTTCGTGACAGTCTCTCCCACTCTTTCTCTCTCGCGCACACGCATGTTACAGACGCTCGGCCTACATTTCATTTGACATGGATTCGCAGGATGTTGAAAACTGACGAGATCTATAATGCGCGAGCGTCAGTGGGGCCGGTCGATGCTTTCACGTGCATATTCACGCTTGATGGGAATTACACTCCAACGCAGGCACAGATCTACATACGGTCATGCATGAATGCACCCGTGAGCCCACAGAAACACAGATGCTTCTCTGTAGCCATTGTAAGTAGGGCTGTTTTCTCTGTTTTCTTGCTTACCCCCCCCCCCTCAAAAAAAAAAAAAAACATAAATCATGAACTCCAAACGAGGTGATTATTCTTGGGTTGGCTGTTCCAAACATTATTAATGGAGGAGAGAGAGGAGGTGCACAGGTGCTCTGTCATGGTGTAGTCAGCATTTTAACCTGTGCTGACATTTACAGTTAGTTTTCACCTGAGACAGGAAGAAGACACTGTATACAGATGGTTAGGTGCAAATGATGGAGGTTTTTTTTGCCGTGGTTGTCATAAAATGCCACACACATGCTGAGCAGGCTTTTCTCCAGGGGGAAGCTAACCGAGATATTAATAACACTCACGTCAGTGCATGTGTGTGTGTGTGTGTGCTTATACCCACATATTCTGAGCACATATTGTGGGAAGACGGTGGACTGTCTGTTCTCGTTTAATAATGCTGTACACACCATTTCAGGGTTTTAAAGGGTCAGTTCACTCAAATTACGAAGAACCTGTTTTCTCACTCATGCAGAGATTTCTGCCTCGCCCTCAGCACAATGGAGATGAGCGGATTTTTATACGTGGTGCTCACAGCATCGACGAAATACTTTTATCGAGGCAACACCGACGTCGCTTTTCCATGATCAGTGTCCTTGTTGCGCTGAATGTTACGTAGACCTGTTCGCAGTTTTCAAAGGGACTATTTTTTCAATTGAAAGTGTTTTTTCTGACATGGGGCATCTGAGGAGCATCCAGAGTATCAGGGACGTTGATTCTGCTGCTGAATGAAAAGTAATAAGTGTGAGCACAAATAAAATCCCCCTCATTTCCGTCTCAGTGAGGCAGACGTTCCGGAGACTGATGTCTCACAACCTGCAGAAATAAAACTATCGGCGCTGCTTGATACCACCATAAGTGACAACGTGCATTTAGTGTGAGGCGACTCTTTAACTCGGAGGGACGGTGTAACTCTGACAGCGTTCTACTTCTTGCTTCAGCTATTATTAAAGAATTAGGCTAAACAACAGACTTTTTGTGCAATGTGATGTTTTTAATTCAGTTATATTAAAACAGTTTGGAAAATAGGTCTGTCCTAATTATAAAATACACATGCTGTGAGTGGAGCAAATGGAAAAAAAAGCACAAAGACAGACTCTCTCTCCACACACACACACACACACACACACACACACACACACACACACACACACACACACACACACACACACACACACACACACACACACACACACAAACTCATCCGCTCTCCTTAATGCTGCAAGCACTTTATTAGTGGTCGTGACTGTCCTCTTAACTGAAATTGCACGTAATGAAGTAGCACAGCTGAGAGATTACACCAGCTGATATTAAAACTGTGAACCTTGTTATATTTGTGTGAAATGTCTGTTTATGGCTGGACATCAGGATGTATATGGAGCACTCCTCTGTTTACGTTTTGGAGGTGAACTGGGCGTAAAATGCGACTTGAAGGTGAAGCAGCGCCAAAGCGGAGCATGGTTTGAACTTTGGATCGTCTCAGTGTGTTCAAAAGGAGATTATTAATGAAATTCAGTGTCAGAAAAGGTCACTGCAGTGTGCTGCTACCTGCCGACTTGTTTTATGTGTGCTGAGAGAGGGGTGAAGCCGAATTTTGGAATGATGTGGGTTTGCTGCTCTGCTGCCTTATAAATATAGACTTTGACAGCTCCAGCTGAATTTAAGATGATTAAATGGAGTCACTGAGATGTTTTGAGCTTGCCTGGTTTCTCTGTAATTTAAAAGATCTTAACTAGTTTGCTGCTTTGCCACAATAAGTGTGTGGAAACACTGAAATTACTTTTCAGTGTTCAAGACAGCTGAATATTGGGTAAAATGACTTTTTAAAGTGACCTGCTTGGTTAAAATATTATTCCAACAGCCAAAATAAATGAAAAAATCCATTCTCACTACAAGTAACTATGAATCCAAACAGCTTTTATAATGTAAAGGTTAGGGATGGGAGTCGAGAACCGGTTCTTTTTGAGAACCGGCTCCCAGTAGCTCAATTCCTTGGAGTCGTTTGCCTGCCTGGTTAACGATTCTGCTTATCGATTCCGCCTGTCTTGCACATGCGCGATAACGTCACGCACGCTGCATTGTTTTGGTTTAGAATGCAGCTGATCTGGCGTCGAGGCAGAAATGCTCCAAAGTATGGCTATATTTCACGCGAAAAGATGACACCAGGGCCACTTGCGACACGTGCAAAGTTTCCATTTCTTCAAAGGGGTGAAATACCTCCAACATGCTAAAACATTTGTCCACACAGCATGCAATTCATTTGCAGGAATGTCACGTGTTTGATACGCTACTTAGCGACGCTTGTGACTCTAGCGGCAGAGCAAACACCAGGGCGTCATCTGTTGTTAGTGCCGAAGGTAATGTTGAACTCTTACAAGCCGTGTCTGTTGTGTTAAGGTTAGCGCCATTTCACTGTGTAAACTGCTTTCGCCAAACTGCTTTGAGATGACGATGACTGCCAGAGTCAGGCTGGCTCAGAGGCTGCAGCGGGCAACGGCAGGTCTTGCGCACCTCTATCCACTCCTTTCACTGAGGCAGGGAAGAGTAAAATGACCGAGATCAGGATAAAGCAGTGTCACAGAGCAGTCACTAGATTTGTGGTGAAAGGTTTGCACCCTTTTGCCACTGTAGATGCCCCTGAATTTCGGTAGGTTAATTCATTGCATTTTATCTGGCATATCTGTTGAAATGAAAATCAGAAATTTGAGTTCTGTCAGAGTTGCATGTAGTTATTTTAACCAGTGTAGTTCTGCTTCATTCATTCCTACTCTGAGAAGTAGCTCACCTACTTTTTAGGTTTGTTCTGAGGTTATGTCACACATCATTTGTGCATACTGTATATGTTATATTTTCTGTGCAGAGATGAAAATATAAAAGACAGTTAACACAAACAAACCCATTTGTACTCTTTTATTTCCTCACCCAATGAGAATCGATAAGAGAATCGATAAGGAATCAGATCAATAAGCAAAATCGAAAATGGAATCGGAATCGTTAAATTCTTATTAATTCCCATCCCTAGTAAAGGTTTTTTTTTTAAAATTTCAACCATATATTGAATGCTTTTGAGATTTTTCCAGGACCTGTGGAAACTGTTTTTCCATTAGGCTGTGCTGCTGTTCTTACATAATGACATGCAGTGATGACTTTGTCTCTGCCGGAAGACAGCATCAGACTTTGACTTTGACTGGACGGCCTGTTCAGAAAACGTGACGAGGATTTCCTGGCACTGACTACAGTGCTCGCAGTTCAATCAAGCCCTTGTGCCATCGCGTTCATCCCCGCACAAATATTGACAGACGTAAGCCTCGTTAAACAACACTGACCCAGCAGTCGCTTCACATTTGGAAAAGATTAAGTTGTCTGCTTTCTGTGCTTTTCTATGCACAGGGTTTAAAAGCTCTTAAAGGTCTCCAACAAGCAGCTGCATAAATTATAGCTTGTACAAAGTATTGCACAAGTCTATGATTTCTATTCAGCTACCTGCTCTTATATCCTGTATTTGAGGGTGATAAATTAAATGATGTCTTTGCAGCCAAAGCACATCATAGCTTAGATACATTTTCATTACGAGCCACATTGAAGTCAAGCAAGTGAAGATTCAGCCTGACTGCCTAAAACTTGTAGCAGGACCTCACAGTGCTGTCACTAATCTGTTCAGCCAATTGGAAACTCAAAAATCCAGAGAGAGGAGAGTTGAAGGTCAAGGTCGTTGCAGGATGCCGTCTTGTTCTCCTCCCTGCTACACAAAGCGCTTGTTTCCAGAGAGTATTAATCACACTAAGACTGTGAGGCCAAATGACTTAATTATCATTTAATTATTATTCATGATGACTCCACTCTGTGAAGTCCATATTTTATCACTGTTTGGGATTCATTACAAGTTAAATACATGTGATGTCCATAGGGTTTTTATCAAAGTGGGAATCGCCTGCTTGCTCATTTTTCAACAGCTTTTTTTCAGATTTTATGCATGAGGCAACTCTAAAGACACATCCATCGCAGGAAATAGTCTGGGATCAAATGAACAAACTGAGGCTGTGAAGTCATTGTGTCCTCAGCGGGTGGAAAGGGGTAACTGTAACAGCGGGCATACTGAGAGAGTAATAAGACTGGGGCTGGATCTCTGTCTCGTAGCCACAGATGACCACAGTATATCTGGTAAACTTAATAGGGTTGTTCATCAGGATCAACGACTTGATCATCACTTCATCAGCTGCTGAGAGTTCAAAACTCACTGTTCACGTGTCCTCTAATGGAGAGCAGTACCTCTCTGCACAGCTGAATGTCAGGACACTTCAGACCCTGATTCAAATGCAAACACATGGACGCCTTGCTCTCCAGCCAAACATGCATCTGAATATGAGGTGTTATTATTGTTATGGCAGTAGCTTCCATTGTGGTATGATCACCTTCGATTGGACATTTCTATTTGTTGTTTAACTCTCTAGTTTAATTGTCTCCAAGTTCAGGAAGGCATTAATGTGCAAGAAGCAGAAAATCCTGAATGTTTAGTGAAAGAGATCACCTTGAGAGATTACCTTAGGAATAGTAGTTTGACAAAATAATGTTAACTCAAGCTTTTACAGTATCACAGCATCTAAAGGAAAGTCCATGTGCTGATGAAGACCACAGATGTGAAAAAGCCTGTAAGTGGACCTTGAGTTAAGAGTATTTTTGTATAAAACACAGTTAGATGAGAAGATTGATGCCACTCTCATGTCTATCCATTAAATATGAAGCTACTGCCAGCAGCCGGTTAGCTTAGCTTAGCATTACGACTGGAAGCAGGGGAAGACAACCAGCCTGGGTCTGTCCAACGGAACAAAATCCACCTGCCAGCTCGTCTAAAGCTCACTAATTAACACGTTATACGTTAAAACTGAACAGTCCGAGCACAGACAGTTCTGTTTAAGTTGCCCGCTGTCAACTTCTGATTGGATCACCAAAGATGCATGTTAATGGTGTAAACAGGGATGATTTGTTGGTGGCGCAGTCACTTCGGGGAGTGTTGTCGTCACCATGAAGATGCCAGACAACCGCAGCTGGGCAGCCACCCCCTGTTTCCAGTCTTTGAGCAATGCTAAGCTAATTGGCGGCTGGCTATGGCTTCGTATTTTGCGTTCAGACATACAAGCTGTATTGGTCTTCTCACTTCACTCTCTGCAAGAAAGCCAATCATTTCCCAAAGTGTTTAACTATTTCTTTGACAAATTACAAACCAAAATTCACTGCAAAGAACGAAAATGTTGGATTCAGAAACAGCACAGTGGCATTTGTGTGTCATCATCCCTGAACCCCTTCCTGTTTCTCATTGAAGCTGGTTTTACAAGCTACAACCCAAACTAACTGTAAAGCCGTGCTCCGTGGTGTTGAACGCTTTAAGTATGGCTCCCCTTCTTATATGTGATGCTTCCAGCTGCCTGCAACTGACACGACTGTCCCCTGGCCATTAGATCACAAAAAGCCATGAGAAAAGTCCAGCTGCTGCAGATGAATCTGTGCTGGAGATGCACCTGACCTGCTCACCAGGTTGCTGCTGGTGAAAAGAGAGGGCCTGGTTGCCATAGAAACCGCCCGTTTGCTGAGTGTGCTGAGTGACACTACTTTGCTTGTGTTACTTATAGACTCACCCCCCCACAGGTCCCAAAAAAGACGGTATCACTGCTGTCTTCGAAGCATTTCAAAGATTTTAAAAACATCCAACATAGTTGTGTCAACACAAATTGTTCATTTGGGTAAAACGTATCTAAAACTGTGCTTATCTAATGTCACCCTCTGGTTTACTTGAACAAATTGGTCCAAAAGTTACACAGTTATTGTAATCACATAATGATAAGTCCAATTCTTTGATATTATTTGTCAAAGATTAAAACCTAATGCTTAAATATTGATTTATTAACCCTTCATTTAATGATTAATCAGGTTTTCTCCAGAGTCGGTAAATATGAAGCATCCCTGATGAGCCATTTCTCTGTTGTTTTTGCACATTGGTCACATTTTCATCAACTTTTTCCTTGTCTTACAGACCACACGCGCACACACATGCACGCACACACAGGTTTTCAGTGCCGCAGCGCACTCGCTGTGTTCACTGTGGTATTTTAAAGAAAACGAGTCAGAAATTGCGAAACTTCGATCAAAGGAGGGAGATACAGAGAGAGTTGGGGCAGGGGGCGACAGCGGGGGCTCATGGGAGCAATAACTGGCAGCAGGTGCCATCGTCCGCAACCTGCCGGTGAGTGATGAAGACTCAGGTTAATGAGATAGCAGGAGGGATCAGAAAACATGCAGTGGAACAGGGCACACGGCGCTAACGTTCGACCCCATCTGGAAAATGGAATAAGGATGAGATCCAGTTCACTTTCTGCTGTTTGCTTCTGCTCGCCTGTGGGGTTCATTCGGCCTCCATCAATGTTATGTCCAGAAAGCTCTGACATTTACTCTCTGCACGGACACATGGGCTCAGTCGTACAGTGTGCGGACACGTCTTATGGACGTTCCCGCTTCTTCCTGACAGTCTGACTGTGACAGCAGCGTAAAATGGAGAATGTGCCACCACTGTACCACCATAAACACGCTGTGGCCGGGTGGCGGGGCTTTGAGCAGACTTGGTTGCTGAAAGGACTGATAAGCGACAGCAGTGCCGGCTGATTAGGAAATAAGACAGACAAAAACTAAAGGCATTGCCTGGGGTGTTGCCCCTGGCAACTGGGGCTGGCCATATGCTGTATAGACTTCATGCACTCCCTATTAGTGACACTTTTCCTGAGGCAGCAGAGCAACCAGAATAATCCCACCCAATCAGAAATATGTATGCAATTCTCAAGGAAGAAAAAAAAAAAAAAAGAGTAGTGAAGATATCCAAGTTTCATCTCAAGCCCCGTTCCCTTTTTAAGCATCCTATTAAATGAAAACTAAATTGACTGAAGAGAATGGCAGCGATTCAATCAGCCTCAATACCAGGAAAACAGGTCATTAAAACTCTCCTCCCAGTCATTGCATTTTACAGTCTAAATGAAGCAAACAGGCAGTGTGAGGTTATAGTCTTATAGATTATGGAAGGTGTGTGTTTTTATGTGCGTGTTTACGTAAGAGTGCATTATATTCCCCTGCTGAGCAGCCCTCCGTGAGTGCATGAACAGCTGTCCTTGTCAAGCCGAGGCTCTAATCCATCAAGGTGAGCTGACTGTCTCTCTGCCAGAAAGTAAAAGAGAGTAATTCCAAATGACACTCTTTTCTTACTGTTTATCCGCTCTGTTTTGCCCCCCCCCCCCCCCCCCCTTTACATTATGACTCAGACCTGGTATGTGCAGCAATGCTTTTTTGTGCATTTGGCACTGCTATATTATGAAAATGAAATGCTTTTAAAACCTCCAAGAAAAGCTGGGGTGTCCCAGGGTGGTTTCAGGTGAGCTGTTATTGGAGGCTTTTTATTATTCTGTGGTGAAGAGCAAGAGGCCAGAGTAACATCTGCATTAAACACAAATGCTCCTATATGCATACTGTCTGCCATGCTCTGATAACAGTATTTCTGTTGGGTATGGATTATATAAGCAGTTTTACATCCGGCAGCGTAAGCGTTTTTCTAAAGAGTAAATGTCATTCTTTATAATGTCAGTAAAATCACTGCTGTCTGCGCGCTCACTGAGCTGCTTCGCTAATAAATATGTAGGCAGCCTGAACAGTACGTTACAGAAGGCATGCTGGTGACAATTCAAGCTAACCTGAAGTTCACCTCACATCTCAGCCAAACGGATGGACAGAAATAGAAAGAACAGAAAGCCTGGCTGCCAGAGCTTCGTGATGAGAGGAGGGCCGGCCGCATCACCTGTGGAGGATTTGCCACTGATGCTCGTCATGATAATCTAGTACCCGTGAGATAATCTGCAGGTCAAAAGGCCGCAGGAATCACAGTGAAATGAGAACCACCCCTCCACCCTGTTGAAGCTCCAGCCCCTGATCTCCATACTCACCTGTACTTCATACTGGTGTGGCGCCCGATGGCCTCCTTCATGTGGGCATGGCCCTGTGGGGCCTGACGGGACCCGGACCCATCTCTGGTCTTGACTGAGCCTTGGGAGATGTAGTTGCCATTACTCCCTTGTCCACTACCTCCTCCTCCACCACCTCCTCCTCCACTGCCACCACCACCGCCACCTCCTCCTCCTCCTCCACCTCCTCCCCCTACTCCTCCACTGCTTCCTCCTGGAGGCGGAGCGGTGCGAAGGCCACAAAGTCGGTCCTCACTGCGACTCTTGAGGTTGTGCTCGGTGCAGGCGAAAGACACCTGCATCCTGACCCTGGTTTCCGGTGTCTCTTATTTTGAGAGAGTGTGTGTGTGTGTGTTTGGGAGTGACCCTTTCAGGAAGTCACACGAGCAGTAATGTCTGTAAACTGTTGGTGCTGCTTGACACTGGTTCCTCCGTTGTGCTGCTGTGGCCGAGCAGTGCTGCTCATACAAAGGGCTCAGACGGGGCAGGTCAGAGATTTTGGCTGCGAGTCGGTGGGAGCAGGCAGGAGTCCAGCCTCTAACATGACACACACAGAGTTACCGTCTGCTCTGTCTCCTGTCTGGTGATGCAAACCTGGCAAAAGGCTCTTTGAGTTTTCACACTCACAAGATGCATCAGGGCTGCTCTCCAAAAAATCCTCAGGAAGCTTGTAAGCTCACAGCAGTCCTCAGACGGATTTTGGGGATGTGGCAGCTCGCGGGGGAAACCTCAGCGCCTCCCTCTAGAGCGTCAGCAGCTCGGCCTTTCCCCCCACATACATGCACGGCTTATGTTGGGGGGTGAAACACCTGATAGCTCGTCTTCTCTTCAGCTGAGGTGAGTTGTGTCTGTCTTGAGCCGAGGAGCTCCGGAGTGTGCCGCAGCACCGACACGATCACAGCTACAGGCATCCTCGCACCTCGCGTCGAAAGAAGGCATTTTTTTTTTCTTTTTCTCTGTGTTTCGTTTCTGGTCGCAAGGTGGGTCAGCAAAAACCGGCTTGGATTGCTCGAATTTACATTGCCGAGGCGAGCAGTCCGAGACTTGATGCGAATTCACACAGTCAAACCCCACCGATGCATCATCGCCCAGCAGCCTCACGCAGCATCAAATTGATGCAAGAGAAAGAGGGAGAGAGGGAGAGGAGGGGGGGAGAGAAACAAATTCAACAGCAAACACCGAGCCGGGTTTTTTTTTATTACCCTCAGCGTGTGAAGTCGATCACATACCGGCAGCAGCAGCAACTGTGCGGCTCTCCTGTTGTTCGACAGAATCTCACGGTGCCCGGGTTTGAAAAAAATGCCGGCATGCTGGCCCAAAAATCAGCTGCAGCGGACGCTTCCAAACGCTCGATGCCGCCGCTCGGCTCTCCCTCATCGCATCATTTTTGTCAGGTCAGAGTCTGACTTCTGCTTCTTCTTTCCTTTTCTTTTTTTCTTTTCTTTTTTTTCTCCAGAGGCTCCAAAAAATGTTCACGACACACAAGCAATGTGGGGGTTTTCAAGATGCTCTCTCTCTCTCTCTCTCTCTCTCTCTCTCTCTCTCTCTCTCTCTCTCTCTCTCTCTCTCTCTCTCTCTCTCGGGTGTGATCTCTACATTTTTCATCACACTGGTGTACAAACATCTCATCACATCGTCACATTATGTCAGTGGAGCTTATGCACACTCCGCTGGGCTTTGAAATTAAAAAACTAAAATCTCCATGCACCAGATTTTTTTTAAATATGTGCACACGAGATTTGATATCTAGCATTAATATAATGTTATTGCACTTTAATTTCGGCATTAAATCGCCAGGGATCCTCATTTTTCACACCTCCCTCTGCCATATGCAGGGATCCCTCTTTGCCTTTCTACCACACCCATGTTTCCATGTTCAGAACAGTCTGTGTATCTATATGGCCAATCACCCAAATTGCACTGCAACACTGGATCATCACCATCACCTCACAACAGAGAGGAGCTACACGACTTCTAAGTCACATCACATCACATCATAACAAAGCACAGCCTGGCATATCATATCACACTGCATCACATCATATTAAAAGGAACCAGATGTGTCATTTGGTGGCCAGGCAATGATAATGGTTCCTTCAAGGCGGTGTTTACAGTCTGAGGCATGCTGCCATGTCCTTAGAGAAGGCTGTCAATCCGGAAAGTTTCACGTTGCACAGCGGGACGATCTGCAAAATACTTGTCTCGTGCAGATAAAAATGCAGACGCGCATGCAAACATTCATCATTTCTGTCAACATGCTCCCAGTAGTCGTGTCTAATGAAATCTTGCTTTAGAGCAATCTGCGCTCGCAGGATGATCCCAGAGCAGATTGCGCGGCAGTCAGCTGCCAGCAGAAGGTAACTTGAGATGGAGTTTTGAAGACCTAGGCCTATTCAGTACAAGTTAGCACTGGGAAGTTCCCAGCTGTATGGGCAGAGAGAAAATGTGAGAGGAGGAGAGGGTTTAATGATCTCCTGTCCTGTTAAAGCACAGCGATGAGCACAAATATGAGGAATCTGCAGCCACAAATTTCCCAAGAATCACTTAATTCTGTTTTCCAGACTTTGAACAAATTCATATCATAAGTGAATGAAGATAAATCTGCATAATCACTTTGGCTAAATCTTCATCACAGGCTTAACCTTCACCTTCACGTCCATCAACGTCATCAATTTAACAGCACTCGTCCTGCTTGACAGTTCAGAAACTATATCACACTGATGTGGACTTACACAGAGCACCACATGGAAGTTCTGTATCGACTGACAACAACAATGAACCCGTCTTTAGATGCACCCATTCACTTCTCTGGGAATAAGAAGGCTATGTGGACCATCTATGGATAGCTGTGGACCGTCCTCCTTATCGAGAAACATTATACAACAGATTGTACCACGAGAATGTCCTTGAAAGACTCCAAAGCTCAGCGCAAAGCCTGTTTCTTCTGTGATCCTCTATAAACTGCCGAGTCTCCTTCCACAATGCTCAAGTTTATTTGCATAATGATGTTTCTCGTTTTCAAAATGTTGCCTGCAGCACAGTAAATCTCTTATTTTAGTGTGGTAGTCTCCAAATATATCTCTCCATTCATTGATTTTAGGTGAGCCTCCCTCCCTTGATCACATGTAGCCACAAATCTAAAAAGAAAATACGCCAGGGCTGTTGAAGAACTATGTTATGATGGAGGAGCTCAGTTTGTCCAGTGTTTTTTATGCATTTAAAGGATTCGTCACTTTGTCCTCATTTCAGTCAGCTAAGTTTTCATTTAAAAACAATTTGCAGCCACAGTAAAGCTAACATTGTAACACATGTTAAATATAGCTAGTTTTGAAATACATTGTCCAGTAAGAAGAATGAAGAAGTCATCTCCCACTGTGACACATTGTCATTTTTCTGGTAGCTGCAGGGATGCTAACAGCTGGTTTTCTCCTCCTTGGGCTGCAGCAGACTTAAACAATGCTCAGAAGTGCTTGTGTTGTGCCTCTATGTGAAATGTGCGTGTAGTTTAGCAAAGCTGAGGGCATTCCTTCAGACATGCCGCTTTGCTTGTGGTTTTGGTTCTTGTTAAAAACGGTTCCGCTTCACATGAAGATGGTTACAAAGAGGACAGCCACATGACATTTATTGAAGACTTTCAGTAGAATTCATTTTGCTTCAATATGTCAAAGAACATGAAGTCATTTGACAAAATGTGATATGTTTATATACGTCTAATCTTTAAGTTTTATTTTATGTAAAGAGGCATCTGTTTGCCAAAATGTAAGTATTTCCCTCAGTGTCCCAGATTTGTCAGCACTCAGGAAAGCAGTGGATGTGTGGACAATTGCTGTTTCCAGCAAAAGCAGCAAATTAGAGAGAACACCAAACTGAATCGTTTGCTGTTGTCTTGATTATAAGTGATCACTTTCAGTCATTAGGCAGTTCAGATCTGATGCGTCATTACACTAATTAACCAAGGCTAACACATCCCATGCACAGAGGGCTGTATGGAGACTGCTGCCATTACAGAGATGAGGTGTAAGAAGAAATTCACAAGCACCAGCGATGGAAGCAGTGCTGTCAGCAGTCGCTTCAGATGCTCTCTGATATGTCATTCATTGATTTCAGTCATCAAACGCATGCTGCTAGAAAATGTTACCGATCGCTCGGAGAGTACATGAGGCGTGTTTTCTTTTATTTATCCACACAAATCTTACTATTTAAGCTGCATTTTTGCAATCCTTTTTCTGGTTTTGAGTCATTGCGCTGCCTGGTCCTCACACCAGGCTGACACTGCCACCTAGAGGTGGCTTTACAGGACTCTTCATGCCTGTGTGCATCTGTTTGGGATGTAGCCTGTCAAATAAATGCCATATTGTGTCTCAGCAGCCCTATTTCCTAAAATAATTGGTTTATATATGGCTATTGTTCAAGCAGCCGCTGATATTCTTAAGTGCACACAAATCTGCAATGATGAAATACGCAACAATGTGGTGTATAAAATAAGATAATCCTGTATTGATCCCCCTGAGGGGAAATTCGGGTGTTACAGCAGCACAAAGACTGAATAAGTACAGATCAATAGAGACTTAGAGAATAACTAATTATGAATATATGAAATAAGACTAGAATAAAATAGAAATAATACAAGAGCAATTAATGTCAAAAATTCAAATTAGAGGCAATAGCAGCACACATAGAGCGCCCACAACTGGTGTCACACTTGAACTAATGTGTTATGGATTCACAACAACCTTTTCATCCCAAAATAGCTGTAGCGAGCACTTTCAGCTGAGAGATACGAGCACTGTAACGACCAACTGCCCATCCTCTGCTGTCAAAGCATGCATCATTAACCCCAAAACTTACACCCCGCTGATGCTGACCCTGTCAAGCTGTCTTTGGGAGAAGATTTAAGACAATGATTGACGCACCAGTCAGTAAGTGACTGTATCTGGCATCATCATCATCAGTGCTCCTGAACAGACAGATGTTTCTGCAGTCCGGCCACATTTATTCAGCACTGCTGTGCTTTGAAATCTCATCAAACGCGTGATTTTTCTTTCTAGGTCACTGGTGGGGAAAAAAAACAGCAAGTATATTTCTTTTTTTTTGTTCACCCATGAATGTCTCCACTCACTGCCTTCAATTGCAGCCCTCTTCAAACACTGAACTACAGTCATGCATTAGTAATATATTAGAAAAACATTAATCATGGTTTTTAAATGGATCATCGACAGGATGCTTTGGCATATTTTTGACTTTCTCAAATTAACCTCTTATTAAAGGTATGGCAGCTTTCTGTGCATATTCAGTTGTTATTTGCTGCTTTTTGCTACGCAGTCATTCTCTCATTGCAGCCTCTTTAATGTGCAGGTTGAGAGAGGAGTGACTGTAGAGAAGAGCAGGTTTAATTTTACACTATTTTACTTACATCTGTCATTACTAACGTGTTTTTATTCTCAGAAATCAAATTGCATGATAGTTTCACAGTGTGATGATGCTGTACTTTTGCCCCTCTTTCCGCTTCCTGCCCTCTCACCTGTATGTCATCGCGGAGCGCTCAGCCTCGCACTCGGCCAGGGAGAGGCCACATTCTCTCAGGTAGAGCTCAAGTCGACGTCGCTCCACCAGTCTGTGCGCCGCCTCCAGGATCTGAGAGGCCAGGGCCTCTGACTCGGTCCTCTGGTCCGGGGTCTTGCTGCTCCGGGCCCCTGATTTGGCCACGATACTCCCTGAGGAGGATGATGCCTTGGGCTTCTTACTGATGCCATAGAGGTCTTCCACTGAGTATTTCCCTCCTTTACCTCCTCCAGTTCCACCACGGCTGGCAAACATTGCTATCTGCAATCAAGTGCTGCAAACCGATGAAAATCCTTCGTCTCTTTTGCTCGGGTTTGTCTGCTACATCTACTTTGGGCAAAAGCTGCTTCTGAGTTAGAAACAAAACAACAAGGCAGTGCTATTTTGATAGAGATTCGTGAAGATTTGAAACATCCGGCCCGAGGATGTCAGACATCAAACCGCTGGAAACAGGAACTTAAAGCACCTGTAAAATATCAAAAAGTCTTGATTGCTCCTTTGTGGAGTCTAAATCCAAAATAAAACAAAGCCAGTCCCAACATGTCAGCAGCAACACCCAGTCACAAATAATGACTCCCGCTGATATGAGGTGCCTCTTTGAGTAAAAATGGATGGGAAAAGCAATCTGCATCTTTCTCTCTTTATCTCTTAAAAGAGGGATTTGTGTCGAAGCCCCACCAGCTTACATTTGTCCAGATTAAGAGAGTGCCCGGATGAAGTGTCTGTACTTCTGCGCCTATCGTATAATCTGACTCTATGGAGGCTGTGAGAGTTCACCTCTGACCTTTTTTTCAGATACTGAGTAGTAATGCGTTTTTTCGTGTTTTTTCTTGCCAACATTTACAATTATTGGTTGATCTGCAGGGGCAATGTCATCAGTCTTGCTGCCTTCCAGCTCCTGTTGGCTTGAACAAAGAGAGAGTGGCATCCTCCCAAAGCCTGGCACCGGCTTCAGGCCAGTGCTGAGTGTTATTGTCGGGGTCCGGGTTAATGCGCAAGCCAAACCCCCAGTGCCTGATTTTCACACAAACAATAAAGGAGCTCAGAATGTGTGAACCTCTTTCCACTGGAGGGTAAACTGAAATCTTCTACCACTGATGTGCGGTTCATTAAAAAAGGACAGGAGATCGCCTGCGTGCTGAAGTGGAATGAAGTCAAGAGATGAAGACATATAGAAAATAGTGTGGGAAACAAAGTGATGGTGCTAGCGGAGAGGATTATTTATCTTCTCCATAGTGTTATGCAAAGAAATCCACCTTCTAATCTTCTATGTGCATAGCTGTGACATCCCAGGTTAAAGACCAGTACTGGAAACAAAAATGAATCTGTGTCTTGTAATTCCTTCACTCTCTCCCTCCATAAAACCACTGCAGGGTATTCTTTTTAATATTCCACGAGGCAGAGGTCAAAAAGAAAACAATCAGACGAGCCATGACTCACATGATGAAGTTCAGGGTCAATGTTTGCTCACATGCTCACACGTGGCTCCACAGTGGGTCAAAGGTTGGATACGTAGGATTACAGAACGATCAGTGACTTAATCGATGAATGAGAACGCATCAGTGCAAAGGAGTCAAGCTCATTGACTGTCTGAGAAACCATTCATGCATCTGTACATCTCTTTCCACTCCTTTATTTTCCAGCTGTCATGACAACCAGCCACTGTCCCTAAGCTGCGGCCCTTCCTGTCTTTGCTGCAGTGGCTTTTAGAAGCAGAGATCATCTGGGATTAAGCTGCTATAATCACCCTTTCGATTGACTGCAGTCACACGGACAGCTGGAGGAGGCCTGTCTTGATCTTCAGTGTAAATTACAGCCCTGAGTGCTTCCTGGCCGCAGAGGATGCATGGTGGCCTCCACCACTGCTAAGTCGTGGGATTATTATGATGTGTGGTAGGAGATGGAAAAATATATGTTTGCTTTGTGTGAGCGATCTCGGTCTGCACATTGTATAACTGTCAGTTATCTGGGTTAGAACAGTTGAGTTTGTTTTTAGCAATCTGTTGCATAACTGTGCAAAGATAGATTTAGTCAGTCTGACTATATAGTAACTCAGGAATATAGAGCACAAAACTATGATGGAGTCAGGCTATTTTTGCCACCTTGTACATACTGTGCAGTGATGAGAGGGTAGCGAGCTCAAATGTTTGTGAGGGAAGTGGGTTTACCACAGTTGGAGGCTTTCTTCCCCATGTGTGGCAGAAAAACCCAACTTAAAATCAGAAATCCGCACCGCCTCTGTTCAGGATCATTGCCCAGCTTCAGTGTTACTCACTCAGTAGCACCTTGATGTACCGCTGCACTTTTACTCTTAGAGGGTGGTGGAGCAAAGACAGTCAGGGTGGCAAATCACAAAAACACATCGAGGGACTGTATAAAAATTATTTAATACGACACTCAGAAGCGTTTTCGGATCTGACAAAACATCTGCAGGACCACATCATTTCTACTTTCCACAACTGTTCACTTTTGAAAAATAAATCAGTTGACTGATGTGGCAACACTATGGTTAACGGTTGGTTAGCTCCAGGCAAAGGAACAATCCACACAAGATCTATTTTGATCATGCAGACATGGCACAACTCATTTAGCCATTAATGAAGAAGAATTTAAGACGGTGTGATTCCAGTTTAAGCCTTAGTATGTTCATGGAATAATCATTTTCACAGAGCCTACAAACTTCACTGTAGCTCTTCTCTCTGTTAACATGCAGAAGAAAGTGAAGGTGGGAGCTGCTGACAAATGACATGCTCTCTGGAGAGATAAAATTCAATCACTAGACCCTCCCCCACACTCCCAAAAAAGGGAGACATTTTTCCCCTCAGCACGCAGGAAAAAAACCTAACCTCCATCAATTCTGAACCCTGCTAACCTATAATAATTTTCACCTGGTCCTTAAATGCACCTCGTTGGGATGGGTAAGTGGGGCCCTTGTTGTTATTACTGTTTTGTGTTTATTATTTCTATAATTGTTCTGTACAACTGAATTATGAAAACATGCATAATGAATTGTTTTACACAGCGCAGGTAGGAAAGAGTATGAGGGAAAAGATTGATCACAGTAAGATGATTATGCAACCTCTTCAATTAGTTTACAATGACATTTCTATTCATTCTTTTCATAATGAGAGTCAAACAGGCGGCACTAAAGGTTTCGTTTGAAGAGGTGTTTAAAATGTAGATCACGTGAAACTACCGCAGGTGTGTTTAACAGTTCGTGTGTGTGAATTCATGTTGGTGGCAGCAGTGAAACTGCCCCCTCGGCCTCCTCTCACACCTCCACCTGTGGTCGGCCGAGCGAAGCGTGACTCCGCTTTTCCTTCAGGGCGCGATTTCCACCCGTCGCCGCTAGGAGGCGACAAAGCAGCGCAGCTGAATGCTCCTGCTCCCGAAATCCAGCAGCCGATTCAGAGTTCCGGTGTGGAAATCATAAAAAAGCTACACCAGAGCTCAGTTTGAGACAGCGGACCACTCATCTGAGCGGTGTGTGAAGGAGACAGACGTGATATCAGTTGTTAAAACGCTGCTTTAACGTCTTCATGAACACAGTAGAGATGCACGCAGAGCGGACATGGATCAGTCCTGCGTTTGACATGAGTTGGAAACACTCCCATCTCCAAACTCCATTCCTACACCAATGTCACACACGCTGCTCTGTCTTCCTCCAGACATGTGGAGGCAATGACGCATGCTGCACAGAGTTGGTACTTTCGGGGAGCACATAGTGAACAGACTGTTGCAGACGCTAAATATTTGGAAATTACAATGCTCTGTTGTGTGCGTCCCATGGACCTATCGATTCTGGCAGCCGGTTTTCTGATTGAGAAGTCTGTGCTGAGAAGATTTGCTGAGACACTCGACGCGTCTGCAGCCCAACTCGTCTCTGCACAGACTGCAGCCTCCTTCCACGTCTGGCGTGCAGAAAGTCTGGATGTGTTTCACGTTTCATGCTTCCAAGAACTTCATTTTTGTGCATGAATTTAAAAAAAAGACATGAAGAAAAGCAAATATTATTTTTCATTATAAGAAAAAAAAAAGCTATAGTTTCCACACACTAGGGGGCGCTCGTAACACAGTAAATGATGCCAAAGCTTTTTTTTTGGGTGAAGTCTTCTAATCTGGGTATGCTGTGCATTTGAAGGGGGGTGGTGGTCACTGCTGTTGCATAAAAACTGTATTGAAATAGAGAGTATGCCCAAGGTTGATTACAGTTACTTTCTGTAATCCAATTACACTTCTATACTGCACATACATGCACTTTTTGTCAACCTCGTTGTATTGCATCCAGATGCCGGTTAAATCATAACCATATGCTCCTTCCTCCGATTTCTAAGTGGGTTTTGCACGTAGTGAACAAAGGTGCAAGGACTCCGACAGAAACCCACACACACACACACACACACACACACACACACACACACACACACACACACACACACACACTCACAGTCCTGACTGCCTGCAGATTGTCACAATGTGAGCTCAGAAAACACGTTTTTGCTCATGGGGTCAGTAATAAACGTGAGTGGTCATGTTTTTACAGTATAATCAACGGATGTGATGGATGTCATTTATCCAAATCAGGCTGAAAGAGGGTGTAGGTTTGTGGGTGGTGCAGGGGAACAGAAGGGGCATCTGCTGTAGGCCTGCCGTGTGAGGAGCTTCATTCATGCATCCCAGAAAGTGCTCAAGTTAGATTCAGACTTTACATTTAAGAGCAAAATCAGTTGTCAGTGCAGGAACTCATGTGTGTATGGCTGTTTATGTGAATATTCAGTGTTTGCTGCTCATTTGCTTCGTAAACATTGATGGAAATAGCTCATTTCGGCTTGGTTGCCGAGCTGTGAACTATATAATTTAAATGTAGAAAAAGAAGGGGGAACATCAAGTTGAGGTAAACAGCTATGACCACAATACAAATATGAAGACCAGGCTTCACTGTAATCACGAAAAACAGAGCAAACAGACAAAACTGAGCTGCAGCAGAGAGTAACCCTAAGATGTTTTAGACTGATGTTATTTGGTAGTTTCTTTAAAAAAGAAATCAAACCTCATAAATGGCTGGTGGTAAGAAAAAGCTGTTTCTTACCCAGATGACTTTTAGTGGATGCACATTTTTCAGCTGACGGTAGAGATTTATACTCGCGGGGTTCAGAGTTGGGCAGGCGTTAGGTTGAGTTAGGACATGAAGGTGAGGCCTGTGTGAGAGGTTAAGCACAACACCGAAGAGTAAACTCATCAATCTGAGCTCAAGAAGATGAGTTCAAGACGCACATCAATCACACTGATTAGAAACGTCTTTAACGCGGAATGTTTGACTTTCGCGATCACAGTCCTCTTTATCGAACGTCCTCCACTCCAAACACACACTCACTCCCAGTCCTTCTCGTCTCACAAAAACTCAACACATCTCCTGACTTTTAGAGCAATTTGATAGTTTCCCCCTACTTTTTAATCCCCACCCCCTGCTTCCAGCATAGTGGTCCTTGACGCATGTGGATTGAGTTTCAGAATATGGGGTGATTCACACAGAGAGGATAAGAAGCAGGGAAGGTCACACTCCTTTCATTTCCTCACAGAAAGCAACGAGCACATCTTAGCGAACTGGGAAACAAAAGGGCGCCACGGGGGAGACGGATGGCTGCTGTGTGTGTACTGAAAACTGAGACCGAGCAGGAACCTGCAGACACCTTCGAAGGGGCCAGTCACTCGTACTGAAGGTGTTAACGCTCATATTCACATTCCTCATCCCACTAACACCTCCACCGAACATGTGATCTGCTCTTTGAAGTCTGGTGAGGGAGAAGTGGATGCCAGTTATTATGGCCATTTTAGAGTCATAATACGTATTGGAAAACTATTTGGCTTTAGGAAAAATCAATTTTTAAAAGCAAACAGATGCACAAGGGAGGAGGTTAGACGTGGATTTGTAAGCGTAGCTGTGTCCAAATATGTTTTTAATTAGCAATTCAGAAAATTCAAATGAATTGAGTTGACACCGAAATAAATGAATTCTGAAGGTGACAGCCTGAAGCAGATAATAAAACAATATTTGAATATGCAGCTACAATAAATAATAACAATAACACTGATGAGACAGCAGGGGCTTGTAATTCAAGGGTTTACTCTGATTAACTGGATTAAATGCGTGATGAAAAGTACAAAGCTAATTCCACGTCAGACTGTACTGCAGCATGAACATATAATTAAATTCTTACAACTTTTATTTGACCAGGTGGGTCAGCTAAGCACAAACTCTTATTGACAGTGATGGCCTGGCACAAGCTCCTGCAAAGTCAACAGAAATGCTGTAGAACAGCGGGAAGCAACAACTTTCCCAGCGATCAGATCTAATACGAAACAGAGTGGAAGCGCTCTGCCGAGCTACGTGCCTTCCATCTTTCACCACAATCACGCTGCGTACACAGGTGAAAAATAATCTTAGCTGGCTGCTCGGTGGATTTGCTTCAAAATATTGGGCCATTTTGATCAAATTGTTTGCAAGTCATCTCAGGGAGGAAATCTGGCACCTGCAGCGGAGGGAGAGTGGCTCAGGAATGACAATATCAAATCTAACTTTCCATCGTCAAGCTGCTGCCGTTGAGAAAAATCAAAGCAATTCTGCAGGTCCAAAGAGGAGACTGATGGAAAATAAAAGCACTCAACTGATCTGGTTTGACATGTTAAAGGCACATTCCACCGATTTTACACATGAAGCTCAGCTGACCTTTCACAAGGAATACTAAGAAAGGCAAGGGTACACTCAAAAAGAACTACAACCCTGATCCCAGAAAAGTTGGGACGCTGTTAATACAACGTGTTTTCCAAATGTTCCCTCTCGAATGCAGGGTGAAGCCAGATGCCATAATCATTCAAGTATGGGGATAATGGTGCATGCTTTTGGACAGTCTTTCACAGTGTTGCACTCGTCTGAGCAGTGAAAGAGAAACAGTTGTGCGAAGAATGACAGAGGCGAGTTTGGGGGAGAAGCTGGGCTCACTCTCTTACCTCTGCACACCCTCTAAGTCTGAAGTCAGAAACATGAGGGGTTCAGGTGCTGTTCAACCATCTGACATGCAGCTCTATTGGAGCATACAGACCTTTAGTCTGTGAAAACTGCATAATTACTCTGTTGGCTCAGGAGGAAGCTTTTCCAAAGTTCACCCTGATGATGTCAGTAGGGTTATTCATCAGTCTGTTATCTCAGATTAGGCTTGAGTCTTGAGATTGAGTTGCATTATGGGTATTGTACTGTATTGACACAGCGTTATTGGATCTTGACCCATACTAGAAGCTAAAACTTGGGATGTTTCTGCCTCAGCTGTTCCACATTTGACCTTTTTTTCCCAATTTGTCTCCTGTGATTCTCCCAACTTTATAGAATAGCAGCAGTAAATCGCATGAGTACACCTTTAACGCTGCACATTTGATGCAGGATCACACTTTGATTTTCTGTGCTGTTTGCTGCTGCAAACGGGGTGAAATCATTTCAGATTGTCTCTCATCCCGCCTCTGCCGCCCTGCCCCCCTTGCTTGCAAACACACATGTACCTGTTCCTCTGGTTAACCCCCACCCACCACTGCTATCCACACACACACACACACACACACACACACACACACACACACACACACACACACACACACACACACACACACACACACACACACACACAGACACACACACACACACACACACACACACACACACTAGCCACTTGCCTAACTCCTAAACCCAAGTCTTCACTCTAAAATTTAATGATTTACTTTATGGAGACTGCCATTCTGTCCCCATAAGTCAGGCGAGTCCCCGCCATGTGACCGTGTAAACAGGTTTATGTCCCCACAATGTGAGTAATACACCTCCACACACACACACATGCACGCATACACTCCACACTTGAATGCACACAGGAATGCCAGGGGAATGACACAATCCAACAAATGCTAAAACCTGGTCGGCCTGGTCCGCTCTCTGCCCAACAGCAGCCCTAATGAATGGCCATTCAGACACACGGACAAAGCTGAGGCTGGATGTGTACTATATGGTCGGGTCAAGGGTCACGCAAAGCACTGACAGAAGTAGAAACCAGAGATGAATGCCCGAGTCTCGCTTTCAAACAATGAATCACTCTGACATAGAGATTCGTACTCACCAAAACACACCGTGGGGTTTAAAAAAAAAAAACAAAAAAAAAAAACATGCTTACAAGAACAGTTACTCATCATTATTTATCTCCACTACATGGAAGCAGCGCTTGTGCAGGTCTGTACTTTGTGGGCCACACGAGAGCAGTAGAACAAGAGGAATGAGTCAGTAACACAGAGATAATCAAAGTACATTAATCAATGAACCTAAACACTGCTTGAAGCCCTGGCAGCTTCGACTGGTTATGGTAGCTTTGGAGATAGGATGAGAGAGAAAAAAATTGAGTGTGAGAGTAAGAGTTTAAGCTTATGCTGCGCTATAAGCTGCTCTCAGCCCGAGGCACAGGAGAAGAAAAGAACATCTCTTCATGATTAAAAGGGCTGAGGACCAGGAAGGGAAACATAGGGGAGGACAAGCTTCGAGCCCTCAAGGGTAAAAGCTCTCTGGAGAAACAGAAGGCAGGAGGAAAGACTGAGAAAGCGAAGCTGGGAAATTTAGGGGGAGAGAGACTCACTTCTCACCCTCGCAGTCTCCTGTTTCTGTCTCATTATTAAAAAGGGGGCGACGGGATAGATGAGAGGGATGTTTGCAACGAGAGCCACAAAGAAGACAGAAAAACACAGCCCATTAGACATTGTACGTGCACATTTCTGCTATGATCACAGACAATTCAGGCGGGTATCATCTAACCAAGTACAGTAAACAAGAGAACTGAGAACAATTTATTTACTTCACATCTGCAAGCATGGAAATAAAACTCTGTTAAGAGAATAAAGGTTCAACCAAATCCACAAGCATCTGTGTGTTTCAGTAAAGGAGGGGCTGCTTCGTTGTGTGCTGATTTGGTTCGAATTTGGAGCACAAGGCACCAGGGTCACTGGGACAGAACAGTGTCTCATTAGTGCGGAGACAGGTAACATGTGGATTTTCACTTTCAGGTCAGATAGGAACTTCCTATGATGTCTATACAGCAATTCCCAAATGCTGTATATTAGTGCAGTTTGTACTCTCTGCTTGAAGTGAGAATAATGCTAATGAGGATTCATATCTAAAGACGCAGAAAAATGAGTTCTTGATGCTAAACAATAGTGTGTATCTTTATAATGAATAGGCCACTGAATGCAGATCGGCCTACAACCAGGACAGCAATCAGAACATACTTTATCTATACGTTATTTCAAGGTTTATTTTATTGAGATCTTCAATGTGAAGACCGCATTTTCCATAAGGAACGTCTCACGTATATGTTATATACTTTTATACATCACTATTTGACTGGAAACACACCGAACCATGGGGAGGAAAGTCTTTCATAAAAGTGCACTGTGGCAGGGAGCTAAAACCATTTAGAAAAGTGATAGCCTGCCATGTATTTTGTATTCAGAATAGCTGTTTAAGCCCATTATAGCCCATTTTTCTGATTCACTGCAGGTCTGAGAACTACCAGGGGAAAATTATACACGACCTAAAATGTCAAAAAGGTTGGTATTATCCTTCAACAGATGCAACGTCTCTGAGCAACACGTTGGCTTTTTGAATTCCAGCCTGTTATTCCTCCTTCAACAAGCTCTTGTAATAACGTTCAGGGGGAACTCTGCTAATCAAACAGCAGCTTGGCGGCATTATTAGCATTCCACCCTGAAACCAATGGATACTACAGGCTACACGCTAGCCTGTTAGCTAGCAGCTGTGTCTTGCTTTCTATGCTAAATGTTGAGAAGCCATTTTGTGTAGTGTTGGCTCAAACCCAGAAACCTTTTTAAGACTCCACAATCAGCATCTGATGAAGGAAAACCACATCCTAAACTTAAAACATGAGGAGGCTGCTCTTCTGATCATGATTAAACTTTTTTTTTTTTTTTTTTTTTTTTTATTGCTTTTCGGTATTTCAACATACATTACAAATGTACAAACAATATACAAATTTTAAAAAAAGCAAAATAAAATAAACAAAAAAGCACATTCCTCTTGACAGTGTGTAACAGGCTATCATACAATAATATTACACCTCATGTTTATGCAATGAGCATAAACAATTTTATGATGCACAGAGAAGAGTGATGGGATACATGAATATCAGAGGGGGCTGCTCTTTTAATGAAAGAGCAGCTCAACAGCATTATTAGCATTCTGCCCTGAAAACCATGGACACTAGGGGCTACATGATAGCATGTTAGCTGTGCATTGTTTTTTATACTAAATCTCAAGACTGTCAAGAAACTTTTTCCGTGTAGCTTCGGGGCAAAAGCAGAAACATTTTACCAACTAAACAACCAGCATCTGATGAAGGAAAATAACACACTTAATTAAAGTGTGTGTGTGTGTGTGTGTGTGTGTGTGTGTGTGTGTGTGTGTGTGTGTGTTGGGGGTGGGGGGTGCTCTGCAAGTCAGTCAAGCAGCTCAGCAATTAGCATTCCATCCTGAATCCAGTGGTTACTACTGGTTGCCAGCTAGCATGTTAGCTGTATATTGTTTGCCATATTAGATTTTAAGAAACTATTTTTGTGTAACTTTGGGCTAAAAGCAACACTTTACTTACCACACAACCAGCATCTGATGAAAGAAAACAATACACTTAAAATGTGAAGGGCCAGCTATGCTAATCAAAACAAGAGTTAATAGCATTTTACCCTGAAACCAATGGATACTACTGGCTACAAGCTAGCATGCTAGCTGGTAGCTGTGTCTTGTTTTCCATGTCAAATGTTAAACTATTTTTGTGTAGCTTTGGGGTGAAAAGCAGCACGACCTGCATACGATGAAGGACAATAACATATTAAACTTAAAACATGAAGTGGGACTGTTCTGCTAACCAAACAGCAGCTCAGTAGGGTTGTTTGCATTCGCATAGTGCTGGCTGCAAGCTAGCCTGTTAGCTTACCTGGTACATTGTTTTGAATCCTAAATGTTGAGAATGTTCAGAAGTAATTTCTGTGTAGCTTCGATACAAAAACTGAGATGATTTGCCACTACACAATCAGCATCTGATGAAGGAAAACAATACACGTAATTAAAATGTGAGGGGGGTTGGGGGCAGCGCTAATCAAACAGCAGCGCACTAGGTAGCATTCCATTTTGAATTCAATGGATACTACTAGGTACAAGCTAATATGTTAACTGCTAGCTGCATATTGTTTTCAATGTAAAATGATATTTAATTATCTTTGTGTAGCTTTGGGGCAGAAGCAGAAACACTTTACTGACCACACAACCAGCATCTGAAAAAGGAAAATACACTGAACTTCAAAATGTCAAAGTAACCCTTTAAGGTACAATTAAATGAGACAAGAGTCACTCAAGAGAGATTTTTGCTTTATAAAATTGGCATTTAAGTCAAAGATGACTGAATGGCACTGGAAAATGGAGAACTCAAAATAAGAGAATTAAAAATGTATCACTTGTATCAAGAAAAACGAGTCTGAGGCCAGGAAGCTTCCTTGGTAAATTTCTACAAAGAAAACCAGTTCTACAGTATTCTCTGGTCTCTGAGTCCACTTGGTCCTTATTCAGTCCGACAAAAATAAAACCGAGCTGCCAGCAGAAACAAAGGCAGTAGAACTAACCAGTCACACATGGAGTTGTTGAAGATTACAATTCACTCTGAAATGACAAAAGTGCTGATATGTCTCTGTGCCTCTCTTCTCCTCACACATGGAGCTGGTGAGGGGAGAGCCAGACTGGGGAAGATGACAGAAGTTTGATAAGGTCGAGTTCAGCGCACTCCAAAGTCCCAAATCTGCATTACACATCACACCTGAGTAAAGAGGAGGTAATGTTGAAATCAAATGGAGGCAAAAAAAAAAAAAGAAAAAGAAAAAACGAAAAATCCAACAGCTAAAATGATCAGTCTTGATGTGAAAGGTGTCTGTTTACTAATCCGGATGGATTTAATGCCAGACACCCAGGGTGAAAGCAGTTCTCATTCATAATTACACAACAATAAGAAAACTGTGAAATCCTTTGATTGGAACTGGCATTTCTTTTTGTCTCCTTTGGTGACTTGATTTTTTATTGTGACAACAAACCAGTCCACTGCCAGTTTTCATGACATGATACTACAGAAACTTGTAAACTCTGATCTGTCTCTCCTCTTGGTTTAGTACATTTATTGGGTCCTAACCTCGGATGGATATTAAAATACTGACCACCAACTGTAAAAATTAGTCAGTCTGCAGATCAACTTCGTCCCCTCGTCGCTGTAGGTGACAGGGATTCACTCTCTGGGCGACTCTCTCATCCCAATGGGAAAGTCAGCTTTAGTCATTTATTTTTCAAATTTTCTTCCGATTAATAAATTCTGCCAATCTCTCTTGGAGTCTGTGTTCAAAGTGGGTCACAGGAGAGGATCCCGAGTGCTCTCAGTACACGGCTGCACCTGTGCGCTGGTGTCCAGGTAGGGAGACAGATGAGCTAGAAGGTTACAGTTGTAGTGCTCTTGTCCTTAAAGGTCATTGTCTGGATACTGGAAAGGATTTTCCTCTGATGCCCGGCCAAAGTCACTCCCATATGCAGCAGATCCCTGAAACGCAGATGAAAAAAATCAATAATTAGATAGGAAGTCATCAAATTTTTGCTCTCTGGACCTTTACACTTAAATTCAAATATAAACTGTATATCAGGAAATTGTGGTCCTAACTTTTCAAGGAGTAACTTAGCCTGTTTGCAAATGTCACTGCTAAAAGCTACGGGGCTAGCCCTCGGACCTTGTAGCCAGGAAGTATGAATTGAAAAGTGAAGATGTTCCTCCAGAGATAAGTATCAGTTTAGATAAGAAAAGTGGAGATAGGGACTGACTGTGTGGTGATCTGGGCCAGTTGGTCCACTGAGTTGAAGCCGGCCTGCAGGAAACTGTCTTCATAGCGCTCCATCTTAATGGCCCTCAGCCATTCCCCCACTGAAGCACACGACGAGAGGGCTAAAGGTGCGCGCTGGTCCAGCAGGGGGTAGGACGGCCTGGGGGACAGAGTGGAGAAACAAAGGAACAACTTACACACACTGTCATCAAAACAACAGTGAGGCGCTTATATATATCCTGCAGCAACATTCCAGTCAACAAGCAGAGGTATAATCTGAGGCTGAGTGACTGACAGGGACAAACAATGGGATTTGTCAGGGGTGGAGCGTCCTTTGCTGTATGCAACCAGCTGACAGGCAGAATGTGGCGGAAGGGAAATGGGCACAGCAAGAGGGTGACAGGTCACAGCAGGACATTAAGGTGGTACATAAGACTGGACAGTAGGAGGCTAATGTCTGTCCTGTGACGGTTAGAACTCTAAATGGATATGAAAAAAGCCCATTTAGAGTGTCCTTATGAAAGGACAGGCATGCTTCCCTGTTTCTGGTCATTCTTAAGATGTATATTCGCTGCCATTGTGATCTTACCGGGTCAGGTTTTCTGTCAATCACGCAAACACATCT
Source organism: Chaetodon trifascialis (assembly GCF_039877785.1). Classification (NCBI taxonomy): domain Eukaryota; kingdom Metazoa; phylum Chordata; class Actinopteri; order Chaetodontiformes; family Chaetodontidae; genus Chaetodon; species Chaetodon trifascialis. The sequence goes on along the minus strand of NC_092071.1, from coordinate 14,569,033 downwards.
GCACACTCACCCTGCTCCTTCTTGAGCCACTATTTTCAGCGATGCTGGGTTGCGGATCAGCTTGTCCAGAGCACTGACGAGGTCCGCGAAGCGAGGACGTGCTGAGCGGTCCTTCTGCCAGCAGTCTAGCATCAGCTGGTGCAGGTGGGTGGGGCAGTCAGGGGGTGGGGGCAGCCGGTAGTCCTGCTCAATGGCATTGATTACCTGATAGGAAGAAAAATTCTGATTCAAACTAATGCATTAACTTAACAGCGTTTAAATCTATTTTGAGTTGCTTGGAGGGTACGAACAGGAGGAAGAAATAAACAAAACGATTCTGATTCAGCTACTATTCCAACACGTCATCGATTGCCTGAAAAGTTCAAACTATTGTTTTTTTTTTCAGGAATCAAATATTAAATTATGTCTTGGAAAAGCTCAGCTTCATGCTGTGCTTGACAAAACCTCAACAGTCATTGTCAAGAATACTTTTTTGATGAAACTTACGTCCTGGTTGCTCATGTCCCAGTACGGTCTCTCTCCAAAAGACATGACCTCCCACATGACAATGCCATAGCTCCACACATCTGAGGCTGAGGTAAACTTTCTGAAGGCTATCGCCTCTGGTGCCGTCCAGCGGATTGGGATCTTACCTCCCTGCACAGAAAAGAAAACAATGAGCTCTGCAAAACTTCACATAAACACGGTCTCACAGAGCTCTGACAAAGAGAATGTGAATTAATATTCTGAATCCTGACAGGCAGAAATACTGGAGAGGAACTTAAAGTTTCATTATTTGAAGAGGGCTGTCAACTCACCAGGGAGCTGGTGTAGGTCGGGTCAGAGGAGTTCTCCTGCAGGAAGCGTGACAAGCCGAAGTCGGACACCTTGCACACCAGGTTGCTGTTGATCAGGATGTTGCGGGCAGCCAGGTCTCGGTGGACGTAGCTCATCTCTGCCAGGTACTTCATGCCAGAGGCGATGCCGCGCAGCATCCCCACCAGCTGGATGGGCGTGAACTGACTGTCGTTCAGCTGCGAAGGGGGAAAAAACAGTTGTTGGTTGGAGAATGAGCGAAGTATCGGTGTGTTTCAGTGAGAGAAGCGACGGTGCCTCTCGGAGTGTGGGTTCCCTTTGTCCCACTGACCCGCAGAAAAGAGTCCAGAGCTCCGTTCTCCATAAACTCTGTGAGGATCATGACTGGACAGCTGGCCGTGATGATCCCCTCCAGGTGGATGATGTTGGGGTGCTGGAACTGGCCCATGATTGACGCTTCAGACAGGAAGTCCCGTCTCTGCTTCTCAGTGTAGCCTCCCTTTAGTGTCTTAATAGCTACGTAGTTTTCTTTTTTGCCTGGGATCTTCAGCCGTCCTCGACACACCTCCCCAAACTCTCCTGCAGCACACAGACACGTAAACACACATTAGGGCTGTTTTCTTTTACAGGTGTTTACCACATAGAAAGGTTTGACAGCTGTCTCCTCCAAACCTAAAGCCCGCTTGCAGCTAGTGGTGCCCTTTGGTTTCAAAAAGCGCTGGTAATGCTGCTAACTTATTTATCAGGTAATTGCTTTATTAATGTGGCAGTATTGAATTCTGCCTGATAAAGAAGAATACATTGGTTAAATGTTAAATGTCAAAGAATCAATTTAACTTATTAAATTAGTGTTTTTAATAATGTTATTTTGAAAGAGGACAATCACAAAAAGAATCAGTCTGAGTCCACGGAGCCAATACAAAGCTTACACATTTGTGAATAATGGGAAAAGCAGGGGCTTACCAGCACCAATAACCTCCTCAATCTTGACAAAGGAAACATCAATTTCCTTGGCAAATTCTCGCACTGCCTCGTTAGGGTCCTCATAGGTGAAGGGGTCAATATAAACCTTCACCCCTGAAGGAGAAAGACAAACAGAGTCGTGGGAAAGGAAAAGAAGAAATGTCAGAGAGCTACGAGCAGCAATGAGCTCGGTCACATTAAAAATGATTTTCTTGACGTGAATGAGTTGTAAATCAAAGCTGCGGTTTAGCGTGTGTGTGCTTGATCCGTTACCTTGGCCAACAAGGTACTGGTTGTTTTTGTCGCTCAGTTCTGGATCCTTTACTCGGCTGTGTCTGCTGCAGGCACAAAGAGATCCAGATAAATAAAATAAGATTACGATGGCGGTGCGGTTATCTGAAGAGTGGATGATAGATGTATTTTTTGGCAAGCTTTCCTGATGCTTTATCAGCCTACTGTGATGCAAATCGATGGGTCTTACAATGTTGACTGCACAGATGCAATAACAGTACAATAACAAACCCCTCTGACGAAAACACAAGCTCTAAAAAAGCAAAGATTAGCCAAAAATCACAGATTGTATGACTAGGGTGTGAGCAAGCATAGAGAAATATGATAATTTATTGATCCTCTTGGGGAATACTCTGCTATCTTGGCCGACTCCATGCATTCAAAGGTTCAGTTCAGGTTCAGTTCAGCTGCAGACCAATATCCTCTAGTCAACAGAGATACGCTGCCTTGACGGACGCTTTCCGGCCCAAAAACTCAGCCGTCATTTTATTATGTTTTCAACACAAAAACTCTGCCTGGCTGAGAAAAAGGCTCTTTGTTGTTCTTAAACAACCCTCTGCGATCTCAGACGCACCACACATGATGACTTGTGGTAATGAGGAATACCTGAGCCAGCCACGATGGTTGTGCTCTTTGACACGAGCTGCTCCATTATAATTCTGCTGGCGCAAACTCATCCCTGCAAGACTGGAGCAACCCTGTAGCTACTGGATCCCTGCCTTCCTCCATTTCTCTCCCTCTCCCACCTCATAAGACTAAAATAGCAATAATGCACCACCCTCGGTTAGTGGCAGATCTGGGCCTCAGCCACTAGTTTGTGTGTGTTCGTGCGTTAGTGTGTGCGTGCGTGTGTCACAAGGTCACAGCTATTGTTCTCCTGTCCTGTGGAAACAGGGTTGGGACGCCTGCATCCTGTCTCTCCCTGCCCTCTACCTCTATCGTCATCCCCCTCGATCTCACTCTCTCTCTCTCTCACACACACACACACACACACACACACACACACACACACACACACACACACACACACACACGCACACGCACACACACAAGCATGTACTTCTATCCTTGCAAAGACCCTCATTGCATTCCCTAGCCTCTTATCTTCACCTTAACCACCACAACTAAATGCCTAACCCCTAAACCTAACCTTCAAACAACCCTTTGAAGATGTGAGCACCAGCCAAAATGTCCTCACTGTTGGTTAAAAACTTGTTCTGTGCTCTTTCTATGTAGCAAGTATGAGGACGCGTGCACACACACACACAGACACACATTCACTCTCTTTCTCCCTCTGATGGCATCCAACACTATTTACTCAAACAATGAAGCCTAAGGAAAACCTTCTAATGAGCAGGATAACTTTTAGCTGTGTAAGCAGAAGGCATCATGAGCATTGCTTTGTGTCTGAGCTGCCTCACACGGAAAAAAACGGTGTGGGTAACAGAGTGCAAATCCACCGCTGATAAGATATGATTTGTACAAACAAAAGAACAAAGCGGTGCAAAACTGTAAAATTGGGGTCACGGCTGTTATTGGTTTTCGATTTCCCCCCTTTTTTCTGTTTCCTGTTATTCTGTCAGCTTCCCAATCTTTTTCTCTGCCTCTTTCCCTTTCCCCTGTTCTCACCGTATGCAGTAGGCAGCCACAAAGACAAAAATGACAAGCAGCAGCATCCCGACAGCGATAAGGATGCCGGGTACCAAGAACTGGGAGGCAGAGTCTTGTCCTGAAAGAGACGGAGGTGAAAGAAAAGGAGACAGAGTTTGAATAATATAATGACAGAAATCATGACAAGGAGGTTTACATTGGTAGTACAGAAAAGTATGAGAATGGCAAGAAAGAACATGACAGGAATTTTTAATATTAAAGAGGCTCAATACAAGGACACTGACTTAATGCAAGGACACGGGCAATAAATTCATAACAAGAAAGTGTGCTGTGACTATTGTGCAGGAAGGAATCTGAAAAACCTTCCCAATGGAAATTACAAAAATGTGTGAAAGCAAAAAAAAACAGTAATGCGTGTGAAACACTTCAAGAGCAAACAGGGCCTTTTCTTACCATCAGGAAGCGTGCGGAAGATGGCTGCAGGACTGAAGCTGCCATAGCCGGCCATGGTGCGCGCCCGGACCTGCACTTCGTACTGCGTGGCCCTGCGGAGGTCTGTCAGCACCGCCTGGTTCCGGTTGCTCTCTGTGTAGTGGCACTGATCTTCGCTACGCCGCTCCTAACGTATGAAAACGCGAGTTAGCCGGAGTGGAAGTGAGCACTTCAAAGCCACTAATGGGTCATCATGGGAATTCACCGATCCTACACTTTTAATTCCATATAAATCAGAGTACATTAATTGCAGAGTGTTAATCAGAAGAAAGTTAACTGATATACTGGAGGGGTACAGACGTTCTAACATTTCTTTCGTTCACATAAAAGCGTTTCAGCTATATGATGATGCTTCTGAGTCAGTCGAGTACACACCCATGAGTACTGTATTCTGCCTCAACAGTTGTACCACATACTCAAAGTCTTAATCTCTAAACTCAGATGGCCGCGCCTTAAGATGATATTGTGCAATGTATCACCTACATTGTCAAATATGAGAACCATAATTGTTTGGTGAGACGACCTACAGGTAATTTGGGTTTCAGTTGACTTGACCTACATGTTTTTGGACTGAGCAAAGCCACATTAACCACTAAGCCACCACCCTCTGTTTACATTTCTTCCATCGTGAGTACTCTAATCCCGAGCTACGGTACAATAAAGCCACGTAACCTGAACAGTATGTGACCTTTGAGGCAGACAGTGGGGAGATGCTGTCTGGGAGCTCTCACCTTCTCACAGTAGCGGAGCTGGTACTGCAGGATGGTGTAGTGAGGCTGAGCTGGGACTGACCAGTGCAGAGTCAGACTGCTCTCTGTGGAGTCACTCTTCCGAATCACAGACACCAGCGATGGCACTGCACAGATGGCAGAAGAATTATAAATACCACAGGATATTCTCATTATTTATAGCTTTCTACCTCTTCCTCTCTGCCTCTTACCGTCATGGCTCGTGGTGATGTTGACAGTTTCGCTGGCAGGGTCCTTGCCGCTGACCTGAGACACCCCGTTGAGCGCCTGGATTGTGAAGGTGTATGTGGTGTGAGGGAGCAGGCCCCACAACTCCAACTTACGACTCAGCAGGCCGTGCTGCGCGGGTCTGTAGCTCACGCTGTCTCCGCAGGAGAAGCATGGCCCGTTGGGTGACCTGCACACAGAGCACCGAATAGAGTAGCTCATGTCTGTTCTGCCACCGTTGTCCAGAGGCTCGTTCCACTCCAAGCTGACCGTGGAGTCGTTGATCTGGGTGACGATGCTGCGCGGGGCTGAGGGAGGTCCTAAATTAGAACAAAAACAGTTAAACTGACTTGCTCTATTTGACACTGTCCTTCAAGCTCCTGTAAAACCAAGTCACCCTGCTTAAATGTTTTGGGAAATACCCTGATTTGCTTTCTTCCTGAGAATTAGATGAGTAGACTAATACCACTCTCATGTCTGGACGGTAAATATGAAGTTACAGCAGCAAGAAGCTAGTTAGCTTAGCTTAGCATTAAGACTAGAAACAGCTTGCCTCTGTGCCTTAATTCTTTCTTCTGTATGGATTTAATAAGCAAGATTTAACATGTTCATTGCTGATCTGAAGGCAAAGGTAGGTGGATTATATTAGCTTGAGACGGAGCCAGGCTAGCTGTTTCCCCCGTTTCCAGTCTCTCTGCTAAGCTAACCGAACAGACATTACCATGGAACTGGTTTTCTCATCATACTCGAACAGAAGCAAATACGTCTGTCTCCAAAAATGTCAAACTATTCCTTTAAATGTCGAACAGCAGCATTACTGTCAGGCCCAGCTGTTGCTGTTTTCTAAACACGTTAGATTAATTCAGCAGAGTCATTATAACAACATTACATGTGATGATTTTTCCAATTTTTGTTGTGACTGCATACCTTTAGAAGCACCAGCAGTCATCCCCCACGTATTGCCACATTATTCGGGCAAAAATGTCATCATATTTTAATATGTAGGTATCGCTTAGCCCTGATGCAATCATAGCGTATAAAATTTCTCTATCAACTCAAATCATAATCTCTGCTGTGTGATTTTACTGCTGCTTTACCTCTCCATGACCCACACAGGCCATTTGTTCAGATTTTTTCCGCGTACGTGGAAGACATTTTATTCAGTCTGCACATGCAGTCACGAAGCAGAAGAATGATCCTGCAGTGGCTTCGTGTCGCAGCAGGAGCATATGTGTTGCAGAATTTAACTGGTGCAATTACATTTGTCTAAAACTGGATGATAATGATCACCGTCTGAAAATTGTAAGAAGATAGCTATCGCCTCAAGCCAAGCATAACTAAACAGCAATACCACTCAGCCACTGTGAATGTGTTTCTGTTCCTGCCAAGGAGACGGGGCTTTGTCACTGAGCCTGCAGCTAACTTAAGTGCTAATAGTCTCCTCATTGGAAACCCAAGTGGGGCACAGAAAATCTGGGTGCCAATGAATCCTGAATTCAACGTTCGGGAATGAGGATTTTTAGAGGCGATATTTCTTATGGCTTAACAATCAGAATCCACTGTATTAAAATCACCACGGCTGTCACAGTTATGTAAAAATGCTCATTTTCCAAGGGACAAAGGCAGAATGATTTACAGACGACACGCCTGGTTTGCAATTTGGCAAACAAATCGAAAACATAAGTGATGTGCAGAGAAGCTCAGACAATCCAGCACAGTGACAGAATGTATAATAGGAACTGCTTAATAAAGAGATTCATAATTAAGATAACGCTTTTGTAATTAAAGTTATCAGTAATAATAAAAGTGTTGGTGGTAAATTCTAGTCGGTATTGATATCACACCTGCAGAGAGCAGGAAATCAACAGCCTTCCACTTTCACATCCTCTTAATGGCCATTCCACGAGGGTGCACCTCATTAAAGAGTCCCTCCAATTCACACAAGCAACATGTGGCTGAATTGAAATTCCTGAATCCGCATTGGAGGTGTCACTTGAGACCATCAATGTCTACTCCACTTTGGAGTGCGAGCCCTACCCCCCAACAGCCTGTCACAAAAGACACGCATCTCAATGGCCAGCAGCAGAACAATGGATACAAAGACAGATTAGAGGAGTCTGGCTAAATGACACCAGAGGAGAAGAGAAATAGCAGCAGAGACGGTAAAAACAAAGTGGTGGGGGAAGCAAAGAGGGAAGTGAGCATGCAGATTCGTGCATACTGGAAATACTGTGCTCTGCATACTTACTAGTGCACGGGGTGTCGGGAGGGTCGGATTCTGCGCGAAGGTATCCAGACCGACAGGCACACACTGCCGCCCCCCTGATGGTGGCGTGGCTGAATCCTGGACAGCCTGTGCACTGTCCCTCTGTGCCCGACTTGAACTGACCCACAGGACAGGCTGCGGAGGACGACAGGGGAAATCAAATGAAGGCAAATTATCAGCAGTTCTGCTTCTGGACACTGCACTAAATATTCACACCCACTGTGTTTCAGACAGACCTGGGGTCACACTGAATTTGCAAATACATTTCTGTGTCTTTTTTCAGGGTACTTAGGTGCCAGATGGTTGCAGATTGACAGACAGAACCATGTAACGAGGGGCATAAACGAGACAATCGCAATGAATCTGGCAGTAATAGCCAATTTAGCGAGTGGACCTGTCTGTCACTGACACTCTGCTTATCATTGAATTCATCTGACCAAAACTGAACAGCGAGAGCAAACATGTGGAACCTCGTACAGAGAACTGCCTCTGCTTATTGATCCAAATCATGTTCCAAGTCTCCTCACCAAAACAAAAGAAAGCACCGTGGCACTTACAATATAGTGAATTGAGTGTGAACGGATTAGTCGAGTGACAGAAGATAAATTTTGCTTCACAAGTGTGACAATTTACTGCTTTTCTCTATTTCATACCATTATAATGGTATCATTGACATTTCAAAGACTATCAATAAAATGTACAAAATAATAAATATACATGTAAGTTGATCAGGATAATAGGCATTAGTTGCAGCCCTCAACTGAGCCCATTCTTCTCAATTCACACCAGATTCAACACACAGACACTTGTCCTACACTTGAATGTGCGATGGACCTTCTAACTCCACACACCGCAGACTGAGGAGAATAAAACAATAAACTTTCACACCAAGTGCAGCATTGTTTCAGTCAAAACTGGCTTGTTTTGAAGTGCCAACACAGTCTGGCTGATCCAATTTCCCGCATGTGAAAGCTGCATGTCTCACCTGTTTTAGGTAGTTTAACGATACACTTTATAAATCTAACGCAAGCGACTGTCATAAAACAGGATTATGAAACTGAGTTTTTATGCTCTTTTTTCCCATAAGACAAAACAAATGACTCTTCCTGACTACTGCTAAAAGTACTTCAACTGCATGGATGTTTATCAAGGGCCTGGAATAAATAACACTATCAAAATACTATTCAACATTTCAAATCTGAACATTGATATGTGTCAAAAAGGATTAGCAAGATTTGACATTCTGCTTTTATTTTTTTCTTTAATGTTTTACAGTGTGGACTTTTTTAGAAGCAGGGTTGCATTATATAACATTTGTAAGCTGGCACATGGGGGAACACACCCCTCCCATGTAGCAGTGTTTATAGTCTGCGAGGGCTTCATTTCAAAGACGTGGTTTACATATTGTAATCGTGCTCATCTATAACACTAAATCCACTTGACAGGATCAGAAGTTTTACATTAAAGGGTTCTGTTCGACCCAGAAAATGTATGTATTGTGTATGGAGACAATGGCAGAGCGGCTAAATTAATCCAGCCAGACGTCGATTTCATTTTCTGAAATGACGGCCCGATGAAGCAAATTAACACTTCAGTCTCGCTATTAAGGCAATTTCCCTTTATGGTCTGGTGAGTGTTTTTTCCTCACAGCTCTCTTCAGTGACAGAACGCTGGAAATGTCAACCTCACCTCACCAGAAGCGAAATGTCGGAAATGATTTTTTGTTATGAAAAATCATTATACCTCCCACAGAGATCAAACTGAATCCTACCTCCAAACACAGACAGATGCAACCACACATCTTCTTGAGAAAATGTAGCGTTTCCTTTTGCCTTTCTTTGTGTTTGGTGCTCAACATTTATCCGCGCTGGTGTGGTGCGGCACGCGTGTGTGTGCGAGCGAGCGCGTGGGGGGCTGCTCATGCACGAGGCTTGTTAATTGGACTCATTAGACGGTGCTGCTGCACAGCTCCTGAGAGAATCATCCTGCTTCTTGCTTCTTTTTTTGTCTGCTTTGCTTTGATGTTCTCAAAGTGATATGATCTTTACCTCGAGCGCTCCCCCGACTCTCGCTCCCTTCACCTCTCTGGTGCTCCTGTGCTCCTTCCATGTTAGCTCAACCAAGAGCTGTCGCGGCGGTAAGCTTTTGACCCCGCTCTTCCTCTCTGAGATAAGTGCTGAACCACCTGACCTCTCTCCGTCCCCTCCGTGTCACCGCCGCTCCCCTGCCTCATTAAGTTCCTCTGCCTCTCACTTCCCCTCCAACGCTCTGACCCTCAGTGAACCCCGCCCTTGTCTTACCATTGTTTTCTTGTTTAGTCTGCCTGCTCTGCCGCCTTCACTATGTGGGTGTAGTCTATATACATACTTGTATATGTGGCCTAACGCTCTTACCTGTGCATCTTGTGTGTCCTTCAGCGGGCTCAAATCCGGGCAGACAGGCACAGGAGGTCGTTGGCTGGCCCACCCACTGGCCATCTTCCCCGCAGAAGAGCTTCGGCGGCCGAGGTCGGGGCCCCTGCTGGGCGGCGTGCTCCACACACACACCCTGCGCCTCTTGCACCAGAGTACGGGGGACAGTCTCAGAGAAAGAGGAAAGAGCACTGACCAGGGGAGGGCACTTCTTGAAAAACACCCTGACAGACAGCAGGGCCATGCAGGCGCCCTGAGCCTGAAAAGCCAAGTAGAAGCCTCTCTTGGACAAAGGGCCCAGCCTTAAGGTCTTCACGTTGAATTTCCGTTCCCCATCCTTCCTCAGCAGAAAGTCTGCAGCCACTGTGTCCACCTAGGACAGGAAGACAGAAAAAGAAAAGACCTCCTGTAATGGCCACATTCCAACACAGAAGATTCACCCTTAAAAAGGACCAGGCTGCTGGTTCTGCATGTTTTAGCTATTTTAGCCCATTAAGTAGACATCACACATGTTTTACATTACTGAACATTTTCCAAGGCATACCGCTGTGATTTTAGATTGATTTACTACCTTCCTGGCAGCCATTGTTTCCCATTTGTTACAGTACGCTTTGAACCTCAACTTGTAGGGACGTGAAACGTGCTTGGGAGAAAGGCAATTCATCACAGCGAACATTTCATCACTTTTATTTTTCTGTCAATGTTACATTATTAAGTGGTAATGAAGTCGAGGAGCAGGAGGCTTTTTTTTTTTTTAAACCTCTTTTTCAATGGTGTGTTCAAGGACGCTACAGCATCTGAAGTTTGGCAATGAGATGCAGGAAAGTGCTGCACTACAAAGCTGTGTTTGGAAATGAAACCTGGAAGGTAACAATAAACAAACACGGAGGTTGTGAAACAAACTGAATGCACTGATGAGACGACTTTGCAAAACACTCCTCTGTCACGCGAGACGATAACGTAACTGAAATAAATAAATGAAGCAACCTGTGTGTCTCTGCAAGCTGATTTCGTAACTACAAGGAATTGAATGGAAACCAGCTGCATATTAGAAGTCGATCTAAAAACTTTGGTGAGCTTTGGAGCGTTATATTGCAATCTCGGAACCCATCGGCATTCGTCTGACAACGATTTAGCCTCCGATGGCCAATGTTTTTGGGGGTTCCGGTGAAGCCAGCGGACATCCAGGCCAAAACTTCCTCTTCCGTGCACCGGCCACTGTTTACAGCCTGATTGGTACCAAGACTTTCAAACTTAACTCAACATTTCAGCTAATCTCTATAAACAGATACCTGCATACAAATGCAGACACACAAAACCAGCTAAAAAAAGGAGAAATGGTTGTCAGATGATCGCCGATGGGTTTGGAGATTGTGTTTTGGTCAATGCGTTCCGCCTCTTTTGATCTCCACGTAGACTGTTTCCCTGTATGCATCCAAAGCTCGCTGACACGTGATTGGTCAACACTACTCGGACTACAAACAGAAAACAGAGACCAGAACGCTTCTGATACCAGAATCTCGTGTCCTGCCTTCAGACTCTACATTCAGATGCCGATATCTGAACGCTGAACGCTTTACGGGTTTTTTCTTGAGTGCATTAAAATGGTATTTTAGTGATTTAATACAGCAGAAGAGACTGATTTCTTTAAAGAATGGTAGCAGAGGCCAAAATATCCAGACTGCTGGTTCTCTGTATGGGTAAAACAACAAGAACAACAAAAAACAAGATGGATTCTACACTTCAATAACTTTCCCATTGGGCCCTCCTTGCCTCATAAACTCCACATCCCCAGTTTGTAACACAGGCTTTCTGTTAAAAGATGTAAGTTTCAAGCTCAATCCAAGAGAACCTGGATGACATGACAGTTAGATGGCAACATGTAGTCGATTAATCAATTACTCAGTTGACCAAAAATGTATTGATTGTCATTGATTTGACTGTATTTCGATCAATTGTTTCAGTCAATTTTCAAACATTTCATGATTTCAGCCTCTCGAATGTGAGGATTTGCTGTTTTCATTCATATATAAACGACTGACTACATTGTTGACAACTGGTCTGGTAAAAGAAGCAAAGGCATCAATGTGGGATCTATGAAACTGTGAAAAGCATATTTTTTAAATAAATAGACTAAGCCTTATCAATTAATTGAGAAAATAATCTGCAAATGAATCGCTAATGGAAACAATCATTAGTTGCAGCCCCGTCAAAAGTTTCTCCCTCAATAATGATGACAGTAAATCCCATAGCATGAGCATTCATGATGAATTTCCATGTAAAGCGGAGGGCGGGTGCGGGCGTACCTTGGTGTACGGGTTCTCCATCCAGGGCGGGTAAGTGGACGTGGCCTCGTTGGAGTCTGCCTGGTAGTAGTAGAGGTTAAAGGTCTCCTTGCAGCTGCGGTGATGGGTGCTGCTGGAGGAACACTCCATCATGGTGAAGCGCAGCTCCACGTAAACCTGCGACGCTCCTAGACGCGGGATGAAGCCGCTGCGCAACCAATGGCTGGATGCGCTGTCAATCTGACATATCTCATAGGTCCTCACGCTGTTGTTTTCCTCGTCTAAACCGCTTACTTCCTCCCACTGAGAGCCAAGAGGAGAACAAAGGGTTGTCAGTTTGCAAGTTAAAATGACATCTGACCCAGAAAACTTGTGAACATTTTTGCGAGTCGTCAGTATTTAATTCTCTGGTAAAGACTTTCACCTGGGTCTTCATCTATATGGTCACATTAAAAGTCTCATCATACAAACTCTGCAGTCCTTAGCTGGCCCTCCGCTGTAGTGCACCTGTCAGTGGATCTGGTCTTCAGTGGTTATGATCCAGTCCAAATTTGAATCTGGGTTGTTAAATCATTCCCCCTGCCGAGCTGCAGCCCAGCAAGTGGGAATACAAGTCTCACTTGTCAAACAGAGCACACTGCTACACAGAGCATCCCAGACAGACAGCGCTCACCCCTCACACATGCTGTTAGACTAAAATACAAGAATACAGACGGGATATCACAAATATGTATGAATTGAAACCCCTTCACAGAAATCTACATTTGTTGGGGAGCCAAACGCAACTGAAAAAGGCTTTAATGTTTGACTTCAGAGTCAACAGCAAACATGTTCACCATCACTGTGTTCCCAAGAGCGGGGAACAAGCAAGAAATTAACATACTCGGGGCAGAATTGAGCAGATTTGCTGAACTTGAGGCTCAGAAATTCAGTTATGTAAATATGTAAATCTTTAAAAATCCATTTGCAGATGATGTGTTGAGTGAGGCAGAATGCTGGTCTGAATGAATTACAGTGCAGCAGAGCACTGAGAGCCAGGTTTGAATCTCTTGAGGGGAGAATTTCCCTTTTAATCCCCCCAAAAATAAATACTCCGGACTTTGGCAGCACACGTTTCTGTGAACAAAATGTTTCCCGTGATGCGGATGCACAAAACATCCCACAGGGCTCATCTGCATTTGACAAAAATCATTTGAAGCAATCGTTCAAAATGTGTTTTGAGAGCAAAATTGAGAGATGTACAAATACACAGTCGCACTGTATATTTCCACACCATAACTACTGCGAGTCATATGGGCCACAGACGTTTCACCTGAACGCAGGCTGTAAAAATCTCTTACATAGTGCTGTAATGAAATGATTACGCTGGAGGTTGAACAGGAGTATTAGCTTTATTTGGTCTCCTCATAAAAAGTTAAAGCAACACTTAATATTTGGCAATGATGTGTAAGTATTTTTCAGACTGAGGAGCCAGAATTTCTATCCGACGGGGCTGGAACTTGACACAAATATCGACTATGAGTGCATCATAATCCTTTAAAGCTAAAAATAAATAATCCATACATGAAGCTTTTCATTATCTGTACTTTCTGATGCAGACAGCTCGCTGCACCTCTCCACTGTTGCCTGTCATTATTAGCTCACTCGCTGCTTAATACCCTTTTTTGAGGTAAGTTTATGTTAAAAAAACACTATCCAGACAATGTGGAGCTCTCGATAAACCGCTCCAGACGGCAGTGCGTGCGCAAACTATTTCGAGGCAGTCGGCCTGTTTCGCTTTGCAGCGTCAAAAGCACAGACGCGTTCGTTGAGTTTCTCCGTCCAGTTCCAGAAATCTGCTTGCCAGCGTCGCTGTGACTGTCTTCCTTCTGAGACATCAGCGAGTTGAGCAGTTTTGGTCACTGACGCTGCTGGCAAAAATATCCTAGCAACCAGCCCTCAGTTGATCAAATTACAAATATGTCTTTTTCTGGCTGCAGTATTCGAATTTGTGGGCAGCCAGTGACTTCAACTCCAAGGTTGATGGGATATATCAAAGCATCTGCTTCCAATATACTTTGAATCCCACATTCACTCTGGCGTTCCCTTTATTCTGTCAGTTACCTGCCATATAAGGAACTCCTTTATAGCCAAAGAAACAAAAGAACAGCTGGAAGCCAAAAATCCCCCGTCACCACACGGTCCGTGTTAGCAATACAGATAACACGTCGGGGCCGGGGTTAGGTACGTACCTCGGGTTTGGCATTGGAGAAGACGGTCCATTTGAGATCAGAAGTCTCCGTCTTAGTGTTCATCAGGACCTCTGTGAGGACGACAGAGAAAAAAGCATGGTGTCAGTCACAGCAGGGAATAGAAAAACGACACAGATGAGGCTCATTTACATTCAGAGAAACACATAAGTGAATTTAAAATCACGGCGTGAACATATTTCCATTCCCCAGCTCTCTGCCAAGTATCAGCTATGGCTTATACTGGGATTAGGGAAGAAGAGTTTCACCAGTCAATTACATCTACAGAAACATTCCCAGCAGCTGAAATTTGTCTTTCCTGTCATGTTTGTTTTTAACCCCCCCCCCCCTTTAATGGCATGCCAACACTCACGCCGAACCTGGTGAAAAGAGTCCACATTTGTAGGGACAAGAGAACGAGCCAGACGTACACAGATACACAGACACACGTCTAGAAAGATTTAAGCCCTTCCAGTTGCTATCTGTGATTACAATGGAATTGATTTTTGTAATCTTTCGAGGGGCAGCCTGCCAGCGTGCACACAACCTCAGCTGCTCCGCGATGATTCAGTGTCCCAATAAAGCGACCTGAACGCCACGGACTTGACGTGGAGTCAGATGAGGGTGAAGGGACTTCTCTTCATGTGAGGACATCTCTTTTTTTCATTTATTTATTGCACTATTTATTGGGGTGATAAATAAGCAGACACTGGAGTCCTGCAGTGTGCAGGCTGTTTATTTGCTGATTTGGTGATTTGCTCACTTACCTGCCCTCTTTGGTTTGGATGTGCGTGCATGCCCCCCCCCCCCCCCCCCCAGCTGTCTTTGATGATTGTCTCTGCTGAATTGTGACTAGTGTTTATACCGATGGGATGGGGTTTCTGTAACAGACCGGCTTTTAGAGCCCCACAGAAGCTCATCTCAAAGGTGAGGCAGTTTGGTTTTACCAATAAACAGGATTTAATGCAGCTCTCCTCCTGAGTGCCATGATCGAGGAGAGCGGCCGCATGAAAATGGAAAAATGGATGCTGGATGAAATGGACTGACTTTATCGTCGGGGTGATCAAGACGTTTTCTTAAATTAAGCTCCCAGTATAAGACTGAACAGTTAAGTCTAACATCCCATTTTCTTTTTCTGAACTGCTCGAAGCGTGCCGTTTCCACCTCCTGCGTGCTTCGACATGTGCCCATCAAAATCAAATGATCAGTTCCATCTGTGTTTATTTAGGTTTGCTGACCCTGCACATCTTCAAAAACACTTCTGCTATTGGTCAAGCTCCAATAATACCAGTTTACATTTTCAGCAATATAATTAATTGTTGATTAATACATTAATAAAATGTGTGTTTGCCATTGGCTGTCCCCAACTTTCCCGAGTTTTTTTTTATATATATATATATATATATATATATATATATATATATATATATATATATATATATATATATATATATATATATATATATATATATATATATATATATATATATATATATATATATATATATATATATATATAATATATATAAATATAATCATGAGAGGCAGCCCTAAGTGAAAGAAAAAGAAACTGCGTCTCGTGCATTTTGTTGCCTTGCCCGTAGTTTGATGGCTTCTTCATCCAGTGTAATTCTAATATCAGTGTCAAGTTACTTTGATTGTCTGCTCAGTGATGTAACTGCTGATGATTATAGTCTGTTTCCAGTGCAGCGCTGCACACGGGAGGAAAGATTTTCTCCAGAACATTATGCAGACATGAAGCCTGTCAGGGTCTCCGTGTGCTCTATGAATATATTCTGCATAACACTGTTCGGCACCAACACTTGTAGTATTTTACAAAAATAACTGCAACGCCTACAGTCACTAATCTCTGTGATCCTCTGTAAAGTGAGAGGCAATCACATTTACCACTTAGCAGCCCACATCCCAATGAAATACACATGAAGGCATGAAAAAAAAAAAGAGAAAAAGAAACACATGTGTGATGCAAGTCAGAATGTGGCTCGCTGTCTCTGCTGAGATGAAATGTTACAGCTGGAGCCGTCCACAGACAGACGCCACTGATTAGCAGGGGCGCAGGACGGGGGGGACTGAGTATGCAGGGCCCTCATGGGAAGAGGGCAAAGATACAAGAATAAATAGCCCTGGATGTGGGGAGGGGTCCGCAGAGAGTGTCTTCGTACAGGGTCCTACGCCTCTGCTGTTTAGCACTAATGAACGTTAGACACTGTGTGGTATCTTCAGCTCAGACGCTAAGCTCTGTTTTTAGCCCTTCCATCACTGCGCTCGGCACTTAAAGCTCAACATAACGGGATATGCGGACATTCAAAGCACATAGCTCACAGTAAATCAGCTTCTCGTTCCGCTGTGCTTGATGTAGGTGATAACTTGTTAATTTCCCCCCACTTTTCCGAGGAATCATCCTACATCCCACATTCTACTACATTAGCAGGATGAATTAACCGGGTAGAACAGTAATACCACAGATTGCTTTGATAACTGTATTAAATAAATATATCCTCCTCTGCCCCTCTGCCGTGCCTCCTTCAGATTAAAAAAACATGTCTGACTGCCACACACTTTAATATGCAATAACGAACAGTGGAAGAACAAGTGGAAAAACAGCTTGTGTCATCTCCAGAATATCTGACTCTTTAGCTCCTCGTTTTGCAGTAATGATTTCAACGATCACTCAATCACGCTCCTGCTAATTTAACACATTTTCTCGGTGAACCCTCACACACACACACACACAAATACTGACTTCACCCCCTTCTCGATCCCCTTCTAAATGCCGTACAGACAAATGACTCAAATCTTTCTTATTGCGCTCCTCTTTAGTGTCATTTTCTCGTTCCCATCATCTGGGTGACCCGTCTCACGCGCGGCGTATGAAAGCACCGACTTGACACCAGTAATTCTCCGGGTTGCATATGCAGCAGGTCCGTCATTCTATCACGCTGAGAGGCAAATGCGACTTTTAATCAATGACTTCTCCCCCTGTATTCCCTGCTTCTCCTTCACAATCTGCTCATTTTTACTCTCTCTGCGCACACGCCCTGCAAGGAAACACAGGCATACATGCTTCTCACTCCTCCTCCACTTCAAAACCGCACAAGCCCACCAGCTTTAGAACAACAATCTGAGGCGATAAAGAGGCAGAAAGGAAAGTCTGCAGAGAGCAGAGGAGAAAAAAAAAAAAAGAAAAGAGGACGGAGGTGGATGAGGAGGATAATTGGATGACAGAGTTCAGAAAGGTGCTTTCCCTGCATTTAGTCTACCTCCAGTTCACTCCGGCTTAATTTAAAACAACACCTTCATAAGACTCTGGCTCCTGTTTGGAGAGTGCCCCATCTCCACCTTTCATATGCACACCTGCCTCTGTTTCATATGGAGATTTTTTTTTTAAAGGACTGGGAAAGAAACACCACCCCCCCAGGCATAGTAATCACTGTTTATCGTGCTCTATCATTAAGGTTTATGAGACAGGATGCGTGAGTGTTTCTGTTATGTGCATGCACGGCCTTGCCTTTCACTGGAGCAGACTCAGACTTAAGCCCCGTTGGAGGAAGCTGGCGTTTCCCCTACATTCTTACAGCGGCGGCGGCCACCCACCGCCGGAAAATTGCCCCCAGTGCTAGAAAAATGTAGGAACAATGAAAATTCGTCATCTGGCCGTATTTAACACCCAAAACAAACAATTGTACAGTAATTACAGTACAATCGTCGACATTAGGAGACACTAGAGAAGACTAAACTGATGCTGGCGCTGGCGAGAAGACCAGGACTGAGCCTTGGAATTACAATTATGGAGTATGTTACATGCTAAATGTTTTTAAAACAAAGTAAAGACACAGAGGAGCAGGTCTGAAGGAGGTGATTTGAGACACCATGTCAGAAAAACAGGCAGTGGGAAGGTATTAAGTTTTCTGTACGAAAGGCCGACAACAATAGAGGGTGTTGTACACGGGTTTCTTTTGAAATGTAAAACTCGACCCGGTGCTTTTCACAAAGGGGGGGCCATACTGCAAATATTACACCCTCATGTTCTATACAGCTGTCTTCACGCTTTAGCAACCGACCTCAAGTTCGACATCAGGGCCCATTTGCTCTCGCGTTGACAATTCTTCACTTTCTGTGGTCATTTCTTTCCCGGGCGCTCTTTCCCTCCCTATTATCCGCTCTCTGTACGGCTCTGGAGTGTGATAGGGAAATTATAGGCCTATGAACATTTGCCCTGCTTCGGCTACAATTAGACCTCATTTTAATTAAAGAAACAGAGTGCCAATTACCCTCAAACACCAAGAGAAATGGAGACAGAGGGGAAGAACAGGGATAGTGGAAAAGAAGTTAGAGGGTTTGTGATTTACGGATGGCAA
Source organism: Chaetodon trifascialis (assembly GCF_039877785.1). NCBI lineage: Eukaryota > Metazoa > Chordata > Actinopteri > Chaetodontiformes > Chaetodontidae > Chaetodon > Chaetodon trifascialis. The sequence goes on along the minus strand of NC_092071.1, from coordinate 14,550,356 downwards.
ATATATAACAACTAGATGTGTGTTTGCAGCTAAGTCATGGAGCTCTCAATGATAACAGCTCACCTTTATTTCCATAAGTTATAAAACAAATACAAGAGGCTAATGTGAAATAAATCATGAAGTGCAAAAGCAAACAAACTGCATCTGTTTGCACAATACCTGTTTGGTGGTTTGGGACTTAAAGCTGCTCTCTTTCATGCTCCGTATGAACGCTTGTCCTGATTGTTGCAGGAGTGAAGTCATTTCTCGATAGGAGAGTTACCGTCCTCCAGGCATAACTCAAAACCTGTGTGTGTTTCAGGGGATACTGCGAGCACATGTTTTAAATTTTTCAAAGCCCGTACCCTGAAATCAGACATGCTTATGGGATGTTCTGGTGCTTTGCGCAGTTTAATGCCTCCATGCTTCACATTAAAATTAAAGGAATAGTTTAGCAGTTTGGGAATTCGGCTTATTTGCTTTCTTGCCGAGAGTTAGATGAGAAGATTGATACCACTCTCATGTTTGCTTAGCTTAGCACAAAGAGTGGAAAGTGAGGAGAACAGTTAGGCTTGGTCTGTCCGTACATCCAAGCTACCAGTTTCTCTCTGTATCCAGCATTTGTGCTAAGCTAAGCTAACCAGCTGCTAGCAGCAAGTTCATATTCATTATACACACGAGTGGCATCCTCTAACTTATAAAAATCCTAGTAAAAATGTGAATTGTGAACTTCTCCTTTCAAAAAAACCCCAAATTTGGTCATTTTCTCTCCATATTACAATCATTCTTTTCCAAGTGAGGCTAATGCTACATGGCTAACTACAGGTACAATGACTGAGGTTGTCTAACATCAGTGTAATGGATTAAAGCTGCTACTTGAAAAGTCGGTGACCTTTCTTTTGTTTTGTTGAAGAACTCAGATAAATCCTTTAGAGAAGATGATCCCATTCATTGTACGGTAGAAGCGATTGTCCTCGTGTTGCAAAGAACCTTTAAAACGTGGATGGTTGGAAGTCCTTGGCACACTCAGGTTATCTAACACAGTGCATATGAAAAGAATCGTGTCAGCTTTCCAGCGCTGTTTTTGTGAGTGCACATTTACTGTGTGCACGTGAAACTCATGCACACACAACGTGCATGTGTGTGTGTCTTTGACAGAGTTGTGTCTAGTGAGATTAGACCTCAGCTCCCTGTAGTTCCTGTCCACTTCCTGTCTCCTGGTCTGGTGGCGGCCGGCCGCCAACACGCACATCACTCACAAATGCGCAGCGGCCCGAGCTGTTTAACCCCCCCGTCCACTGGTTGACAAAAGCCTCCTGTGGATGAGCTCAGCTACTTTGAGTACGTGTCATGGAGAAGTGAGACGAAAGGGGGGGGAAGGTGAGATGAAGGAAAGGTGTTAATGCTTGCCGCTCTTTGTCTTCTTCTGGGACGAATATCAATAGGTATTGTGGCTGGTCTCTGTCCCAGGACAGGATGTGACCTAGTTAGAGAGGAAGCTTCCTACTGGACAGAAACCAAAGATGTTCTGCTGTGATTGAAACCGAATGACCCAAAGCACTGAGGATGAAGAACAGGTCTGACCTCTGACTGTCTGGCTTGAGTTTACACAGTCATTGTGTATTCTTTCGACAGACTATGGTCACATATCCACAGAGATAAACGCTCCTGAAGCACCCGTTACTGCTGTGGTCTGAATATGCGGTGAGAGGCTGCCTGAGCGCTGCGATGAGGAGGAGGAGGAGGAGGAGGACTCACCTTCCACTCTGTTTCCGTCTCAGCTGACAGGTTTGAGTGATGCTGTCGTACATGACGTGTTTGGTGTTTGCACAGACAAACTCGACTTCAGCTGAGCAACGCTAACACACAGCTTGACGCCGGTCGTTGTTCGTTTTCCCTGGGACTAAAGGGGAAACCATAATGCCGCCATACAGCGGAGCAGTGACGCCACATGAGCTTGACTGGCTGTGGTGAGCCAACCAGCATGCTTATACACGAAAACGTCAAAGCATTCCAGGTTCGAGTATGTTTGCATAAATAGACTATTTTAATAGTAACTATTCGGGTCAGTACGCAGACCAAATGTCCTTTCCAGTGTTTTACCCTGACCAGGCTCAGAGTTCACACTGGACATCCCATCAGTCAGTGGATTTCATCGGCTGATATCGGCCTATAACAGCTGTACGAGCACTAAACTACAGCATTTATCAGCAGCGTCTCCTCGTTTCTGAGGGAAACTATGTAAACGTACATGAATAAATAAAAATATACATAAACAATGTTTGTGTACACAGCGGCACCCAGCAGCATTTCTTTGCTTTTGGTCCCGACGATCATTTATTTAACACCGACGTGTTATTCCCTCAAACACACAACAACATTAAAAGACGCGCATCGTCTCTGACCTGCCTGCCAACACGTTTTGTTGAATCGGCCTGGTGAGCGCAGATATAGGCTGATCCCGATTATCACCAAATGACAGTTATTGGCCTGATTAATCAGCCGGCAACACATGCACGTATATGCGGACCAGTTTTTTACTCCCTTATATCGGTATTGGCCCCAGAAAAGTTATCAGTCGGGCTCTAACATTCCCCACATCTCATAAACTATTTTGCTTCCTGGTTGTTATTCAGCCAACACATTTTCTAATCCCCCCGGCAAATCAACTTTTTAATCTTTGCTAATTCTTGCTCAGTGTTTAATATGAATCTGTGTGTCATAACAGAAGAGAAGATTTACCAAAAAGCTTCTCACCGGAGTTGAAACACAGAACAAATGTTGATTAGTACAGGTAGAAGCATCCAAAGGAGCATCTATGATTCATTGCCATTCCCTTTTAATTAATTGTGGTCGGAAACACTGCTGCATTATTCAAGTCGCACGAGTTCAAAGTGAATATTTACTTAATCGCAGTTGTGTAAAAAGTATGGAGCCTCACATAAAATGAGAGGTTAAGGTTAAGAGGATGTGAGACGTTGTCTCGGTTCTGCGCCTTTTTATATCGCCGCCTACAAGTAATGAGTTTTGACCCGAGGTGTTAACTGCTGAACAGCACTTGTGCATCTTGGACTCGAACAGCCTTTTTCCCTTCACACAAATAACATTCACATCGCTGTGAGGCCAAAGACATCAGCAAAGAGACTGCATGAGAAGAAGAACGACATAATCTACAGCGAGGTGACATCTATGGCTGTCTGACAACAGATTAGTGTTATTACGGGGTGTGTTGCTGTCGGACATTTGTGTACAACAGGAACTGACTAATATTGGCGAGAAGAAGCAAAAGCGATAGATTTCAGCATTCAACTCCCAACAGGAAGCAAACCGGGGGAAAAACACTCACTTTGTTTTGTTCTGGTTAAATTGTTAATTCAGTTCTAAGTAGACACTTTGGAGAATGTAAAGCTTTAAACACACAATTCCCCGGGCTGCCTCTCAGTACAATATGATTGATTAAACTGCCTCGCGTTACAGCATATTTCAGCTTCTTCGGAATATTGATCTGTCACTGAGTGAATTCACCTCCCGCTACTTCCAATTACGGGCCCACGTTCTGGAGTATTCTTCAAAAATAAGCCAACTCCGTGAAAAACCGAGAGGCTTCTTGAGAACATTGTTGCGGGCTAGCCGACTCCCTGGTGGCGTCCTGATACAGAGGAGGAATGAATTACAAAGGAAAAGTTATGAAGACTTTTTTTTTTAATCAAATCATTATATTGGGGGGTTTGTGCTGCACTATTCAAAAGCTCAAGTCGTGCTTTCTTTGAATAAAGAGCACTGCAACACTGGAGATGAGGCCCACAAAGCAGCCGTGTGTGAACTATTGGTTTATGGAGTAAACCGTCAGGTTTATCATTAGCACTGTAACCTGGAGGCTGATTTCATTCTGAAACTCCACCAGAGGCAACCGGTGCTTGTTTTCATCGTGGACTAATCTGCTGATTATTCTCTGACCCAAAGATATTCCATTTACTGTTATATCTGGCGAAGAAAAGCATCGAATCCTCACATCTGAGAATCTGGAAGCAGCGCCATTCAAACCGGTTTCTGATGAATCAGCTGATCACTGCAGCTCTGTCGTCGACATCTTACCCCCTCTAAACATTCGTCTTTGTTCTCTTACGCGTTTCTTCCTTCGGCATTCATCATTTCTTCACCTTAATTTCCCTGTCGAGACAAACATCAAAAGCGCCACGCTTTCAACAAAATGCCGAAAATGTAAAATTTAGTACACAAAGACATCAGAGTTTCTCCACCAACACTTCATTGTATTAACGCCTCGACTTTCACTTCTGACTCTCAACCCTTCCTGCCGCTGTAGACAGGAAGAGGAAAGTTCTTTGAAATGTGCATCACGTGTTCATTAGTGTCGACACACTCACTTTTATCATTATTTTTATCATTATGCACACAGTGACTGTGCTGGAGTCTGACTCAATGCTACAGGAGACAAGGGGAGCCTTGTTTTTGTGAGCGTGTCTCACCTTTAAAAGTTTGCGCTGCAGCCTCTTCTGAGCTCAAAGCGCGCATTATTCTTTGCAGAGACCTTGATTCTACAAGATTGAAAGGCAAGTGCCTCAGTAAACAGACGTGTGCCGCACAGTACATTTTAGCACTTTGCTCTTTAAAAAGACAATTTCTGTGATGCCCGTTTTTTTTTTTTTTTTCATTCTGCAGACATGCTTTTGGTAAAAGGTTTCACTTTGTTAGCTGCTGTCAAAGGCTACAGACTGTACAACGGCAGAGAAGAGGAGCGAGCGAGCGAGCGGCGCAGAACCTCAAAGGCGCGCGGCTCCGAAAAGACGTTTATATTGGGAAATGATCCTCTGCTTGTTGATTCATCATCTGGGCGATGTGCTAGTCAGCATCAGAGCAAGCCGTCTAGATCCTGTGATCAGAGCTGGAAGGAGAGAGCGCCACATTTCTATGCTCGACTGCAAACAGACAAATGTCACACATTTTGTTATGAGGCGGGAAAGAAGAAATTAAAGATCACCTATCAGCTCGGGAGGAAAATGACACATAACGAAGACAGAAAGCTGCCAATGCTTCTCATGAAGCACACTGACAGCTTCGACAGACGCTCCCCTGCCCTGCACCTGGGGGGCTATCACACATCACCCCTCTGTGGTCAAGAAGTGCCCTCTACAAACCGACCAGCCTCAAGCAGCCGTCTCCTTCACAGACGGCTCGCAGACGGCCGATCATCCGTGAAGCGGGGCCGAGCTCTGCGCCACCGCAGCAGAGGCGCCGTGGAAAAGTGCAGCTTATGTGCTTGTTTCCAAACACTTTCTCAACCCTTGAAGAGGATTTTCATCTTCTCGTCTTCCCCGGTCCGCAGGGAGGCCTGCGGTCGGGGTCACTCACAGACCGGTACCCCTGCAGGGCAGTGAAATCTGGGATGATCCTCCTAACCAGCAGGAGACTCTGCCACCCCTGTGTTTGTTTTGTCTTCCTCTAATTAGAGCGCATAGTTTGCCAGTCAGTTCACTATAGATTAATCATTAGCATGTTTGTGTTTCGTGCCATTTGATCATGAAGGGGAAAAGACTGGGATCCGCTCCAAAATGCCGCAATGTGTGCGTGCACCTACGAGGCAGCAGTGATATATGATCCTATAGAGCTGCAGCAGCGTAATGAACTCCGCTTTCTTAGAGCAGAAAAAGCACAGAAATGTGAACTTTTATGACAGCTGACCCATCTTATTTCAAATCTGGCTTGACGAAGAAAAAAAACCCCACAGCTCCATCTACTGCTGTGATGCATTTAATGAACTCTCAATGAGCCCCAAAAATGTCTGCTGCTGTACTTAAAACAGAGTTTTTATCAAAGCCTGGGGGTGGGGGTGGGGTGGGGGTGGGGGGGTGTTGCCGCAGAAACACACACACGCAGCTTTCAGTGACTAATCTGCTGTGGGAGGTGGACAGCTTGAAGCTAACAGTGCAGACTCCAGCTAAATAAACCATCTAAGGATTGACACATCTAAGTCGAGATAGAAAACAGAGTCGCTGCGAGAATCTTCTTTTATTTTGACACATCGCGCCTTTTCATAGTCGAGCGACAACGGAACCACGGAGAGCTGATTCTCTTCATCAGTGCACGCGTTGCTCCAACCAGCCCGCGCCGGGGTGCTTGTGCGGCGGTGACCGATATATCTAGAATAAAGATTTTGGATGTGACGCCATTTGTTAGAGTACAAAGAGCACCATTTTCCTTCCTCAGTCAGCCATATTATGTTTTCAGCAAGGAGTGAAATCAGTCGTTTACAAAGCGTTTCGAAAAACGCACTTTAGTCCAATCTTGGGAAAATAGACCGCGTTCAATAATACAGCGACTCTTCTCCTGCGATTGGACGGGGCTTAGTGGAGACGGCGATCAGTCATCATTGAAGCAATGGAAGGATATGAGGGGAGGCACACTTGGCGTGCAGCAATCCTTAAAAATAAAACACAGAGCTGCCAAAAAAAGGTGTTTAAAGCTTCTTTAACTGGACTGACCCACTCCTTTTTGGAGCATGGCTCTCCTGTTAAAGCTCTTAGCGGTGTGCGAGCTGTAGGAGGGCAACTAGCGCACAGGAATGTCTCTGTTATGCCGTACACAGCAGAGCCCTCTTGGTTGAGTGTGGTGTATGAAAGCAGGCCCTGGGAGACGTGCCGAAGCCGTGTGCGAGCACGAAGGTGGAGGCGAACATGCACATGTTCTCGTGATTGTTGCCGGAGCGAGCGAATTACATTTCAACTTTAAACGGGCATATCAAACAGAAGATGTAGGTCAACCTATGACGCAGGGAGGAAAATATCCCAGACTCAAATCGAAGCAAGTCTACTGATGGTGCACGCTTCAAGCTGAGATTTTTTTTTTTTTTACATCAAGGTTGCCTTTTTTAATCAATTCTTGCACATCCAGCCTCAGACGTCTCGCCAGCCTCATGTTGCCTTTTCCCCCTGCAAGATTTCATTCTATTTATGAATGTAACGACAAAAACATCGCACGACGCAAGACAACAACAGCATGTATAAATGCTTCACAGGGGACTTTTTTTATTTTTTTTGCCGGCACGACGCTCAGTGCTTTACATATCAGCTGTGATTAGAGTGCAAGATGAATTAGGAAGATGGACCTGAGATAAACAGCTCCTTCTCAGTTGTTGTTTTCTAATTAAAGGCCTTTTTAATCCCTTTGTTATTACCACATATTGCGCCCCATCACGAATATCTCTCATATCTGGCCCCAGGTGTGTGTGATTATGGAATGCAAATAGGCAATATACCTACTTTGCTCATTATGCAGTGTGCAGACGTGCACACTCTTGCACCCTCCTTGCCCTCTCTGCATTTGCTCTTTCTATTTCGTTGACTCATGCCGGTCTCCCCATCTCTCCTTGACTCACTTCAAAGAGAACCCCCATCCCTCTAAAAGTGCCATTCTCCTTGGTGCTTATGGCTGATAGGCTGTGGCCTCATTCCCTCTCTGCTGCAGCCTGTCCCCATTGTGTCCCACTCTCAGAGAGTAGTGTGTGGGTGGAGGACAGCCTGGCTCTCCAAAGTGAATGCCTGACATGGATGTATGGGCTGGGGGTGTATCCTCTCAGCGAGCTAAACTATCATCCACCTGCAATTCCCCGCTGCCATATGCATCCTTCTCGGCGAGAGGGGAAAAGGGAGAGGGAGAGAGAGACACGGGCCGAGAGTACTTGTGGCACTCGGATGCCTGTTTAACTCTTGAGGAAGCTAATCATCGGATTGAGGTACTGAGGATGATGGGCTACCGGCTTTCAGAGAGGGGGGAGGTTGCTTTAAATGCAAATCCCTTTCTTATAAAAATCGGTTCCGTTTAAAAGGATTTCTGGGAAACGATCCACATTTCCACGGCAGGGGAGACAGTCAGCAAGAGAAAACAGCATAGCACCAGTCAAACATCAAGGAGACAGAGGACGTGGAAAGAGTAGCAAAAGAAAAGGCTACATGTCTGTGAAAGAAGGGATTGAGGCTCAAGTAAGGCCTCTTAGATAAAAACATCCTTTCTGCATTTGAGACAGTGAGGTTTAGTTTAGATTGAGAGGCATTATGCTATTCATCATGCTAGTTATGCTATGGAGGATTCAGGGGGGTGAAAGAATAAACAGAAGACAGATTGGGTGGGGAAAAAAGCAAGAATGTCCCCGTTTTTGAGCATTTTTAGAGGGCTGATGTAAACCTTCCTTCCACCTAATAGTCATCTATCAGCAGGTTACATAAATATGAGCCTTGCATGTTTTGTTTAATTCCATACAAGGACGCCTGCTTTAGGTAATTTAGCGGGCTGGATATGAGCAACTGGTGAGTGTTGCAGTATTTGTTTAAGGCAAGACGCAGATGTTCATTGGTTCCCCTCGTTGCTCCCACCCAGCCAATCAACAGCACTTCAGAGGTGTTCAGTGAGCCTGCGCTCACGTTAGAGCAGGGCGACTTATCCGCTCTTAGGATTTCTTTTCTCCACCTCATAGATGTATGGAGATTTTTTTTTTCAATTACAATATGCTTTAAATCACGTAACACGGATGGAAATTTATTTCTCCGTTATCTCATTACTCCCGCTTGGCCCCTGGCGCATGTACTCGTCGCCATGTGAGCTCATTGTTCAGAGTGGAGGCTGCACGTGTGTCGTTACAAGCTGCAAACAAAAGACGTTAATGTCAACTCTTTTGCGAGGGGTTGCTTTGGTTTGGGAGAGCGCAATATGGAACAAACCACTGCTGAGTGTAAAGTTCGCATGGGATGGGCTGACATCACCTCTGTCCATCAGCAGAGGCTTAAAAGTACAACAACAAGACGGGCTTCTGCTAAACAAATGACACTGGCAGCTGCGCTCTCCTGTTGCACGCTATGGAGAAAATGATTTGTAAATAGGAGGTAACAGCTGCAGTAATGTATTTCAGAAGATATACTCCCCATTGCCAGTATATGGACGGATTTACAACCTCGTAAAACATAAGCATCAAATAGAAGCCTCCCAGCCAAAAACTTTACTTGAAAACAATGTTCAGCAGCATGAAGACACGCAACAAGAGCCTTATGGTGCATTTCATTAGTGCATTTCCATCCAATTCTTAAATGCACATTTTCATTTTGTGAAAAGTTTTTACACTTATTTTAGAAAATTGGCACATTGATGAAAACAAATTGCGACGGAAACACACTCAGCGAAGTCATCGTGACGAACATGAAGCACGTGTGACCTACTGGTCGCTGAAGCCTCCACTCCGCTGCGGAGACGAAAAATGGCAGCATCGAGGGGACTGTAACCTTCCTCAAATTAAAGGTGGGGTGAGTCACTCTGGAGGAAGACTGCTGATATTCAATCTCTCCGTCCTCACCGTGCGATTACAGGTTAGCATGCCAGATTTGCCATTCCTCCTGCTCCCCCCTCCCGTCTCCGCTCCCCCTCCCACCGTGCTGTGCACCAACTCTTCTTGACAGTTCACACCACCAACAGTAAGGGGCTGGAAATATGCAATAATTTGCATTTGCTTTTGCCAATTTTCTGGAAATTTGCACCACATTTGGATGGAAACTTGACTGTTGGTATCAAGTCTCCAAGCCTGCGTTACCTCAGACGACCACACAGGTGATTCAGTTGCACTAGCTCTCAAAAATGCCTCCAAGCCATGGAAATGAGCTAGAACAGAATAGAATTATGTCGCCCACCTGGGTGGGAAATTGTCCTACGAGTCTAGATGAGCGCCGGCGAGTCTGCATCACTTAAGCTCTGGACTTGAACAGGTGGGAAGGACTGCAGTGCCTCTGTCACTGGCAGCATCTTCTCATTGGTAAGAGACAGAAAACTGCATGTGCACGAAATAACGAGGGGCAGGGAAAAAACAAAATGGGCAATTCGTAGATTGAGCCCATGTGTGGGAGGATAAGGAACACTTATAGCTTGCATTTAGAAAGTCAAATATGTTTCCAAATCAGAGTCGTTGGCCACATTAGTGAGAATTCTTAATAGAGGATAAAAAGCTTACGCCTTTTCAGTTTAAGGCCTTGGCTTTGCTTTTCTGTGCATGATACATTTTTTATATGCAAGGCCAGGGAGAGAAAGAGTATTAGTTTTTCCCGTGTGTGCGTGTGAGTGTGTGGCAATGTGTGTGCATCCTCATTACTAATTTCCACCCAAAGCTTGCTATTAATTTCCAGCCAAAGTAATTATCTGATCAAGAGGTCCGTGTTTTAATCTTCCCAGAGACAGAGGGAAGAGAGATCCATGCGCTGAGCGAGCAAGTGGTGTGTGTAAGTGAGTCATTTATCCTTTAGTTGGAAAAGGAGGAGAGATTTGGCAGCTGTGAGCTTCATCTACCCTCCCATCAGTTCATTACAGAATTCCCTACTACGTGGAGAACAAGGAGGAGGATGATCCAGAGGGTGCTGGCAGAGGAGCGGGCCATTACCCAAGACACGGAAACCAGACATCTTGTTCACACTTGGCGAGACACAGATGTTCTGGAGTCGGTTGTCAAGGAGCTACGACCCCCTCAGCTCCAGTCTGCGTGTCTGTCCTCCACACCGAGCCAGCGCCGCACCTGTTTGGACATCAGCAAGGCGCAAACAGAGCGAAATCCACCGAGACCGTGTCCTCCAAAGGGCCATGTTTGATGATTGTGCCACCAAAAACCTGTCTCGCATCGCTTCCCACGCACAGATCTGACGTTAAGCACGTCCAAGAGAGAAAGGCAGAAGAACAAAAACTCGAGAGTTGAGTCAGAGTTCAGCTCCCAGCTGTGGAACCCGCCGCCCCAGCTGGAGAAGACGCTCCTCTAATGGACCGAACCCTGGAAGCCAGAAACTGTTAAGCGTCTGGGAAAATCCCAAACTTCTCTCTCGAAACACAGAGTCAACAACGTTTTTTCCCTGCAGGAATTCCGAATCACAGTAGCTGCGGTAATTTAACATCTTCTTTTGATGGGTGTGTACGCACAAGTGGTAAATCCAGGCTTCAAACCAGAAAACCATGAGTGAGAGTCACACACTGTGGCCTACATCCATGTGTTTGTACAGGCCTACAGTGGACACCATACTGTAGGTCCACCCCTCCAAGAAAGGGCATGTAGCCCCAGCGGATACGGTGTCCAGCCTCAGTCCAGAGCTGACAGATTCATGTTCCTGCCACAGAAGGTGCAGTCATGCATGTTCACGGTGTTCCTGTTTACAGCAGCGGCTGATTGGACTGGACTCGGGGAAAAGTTTCATTGTTAACACGCTCATTGTTTTCAGGGCAAACTTATTTTCTTAGTTAGAGAACGCTGGGAATTAGCCAGAGAAATGACGCGGCGAGTCAGAGGTCACGCACGTGTTTATGTGTGTCCGTTCTCGTGAGGGAAAACATGCTAGCTGTGCCACAGAGAAGCAGCCGTGTATAAGGCCACACATGGTATCAAGCAGGTACGGAAGCCTGCGGTTCAGCCGCCCTTAAAGAAACCCAGTTGTGTTCCTTTGATCCTCAGTAACACGCGGGCCTATTATTCTGAAAGACCATTTTCCATCAAAGGTTTTGCAGAAAGTCATCTCAGCAGCATGCTTAAAAAACAGAAATCAGTCTTCAGCTCACCCCACAGCTCTGAAACGTCCCCATTAATGTGGCAAGAATACAGAGACATGAAAAATAAATAAACACCCAGCCTCCCAGTTGATTCTGATGTGTCAGTGCGGCTCAATGAGACTCGGTCTTCCACCCCTGCATTAAGCAAATTACCCAGACACTGGGCCTGTTGTTATGCTGATGATGCCGAGCTGTACCCGCCTGTCAAACCAGACGATCCGAGGCCATCATGGAGACGGCTGATTTCAGATCTGTTTTGTCCCTCTGGGGTTCACAGAGCTGATCCAGGATCATGTGTCTGCTGTCAGAAACTAAAAGAAATTATAATCCGGGCCTACAAAGTGTTTTTTCCTCAAAGCTAAAATGCCTCATGTAGATCTCGACTTCGAGAGGAACAGAAATCCCATCAGCCCCATGTTAGCCTCAATTCACCTGGTGTTTTATTGATTTTAGAGTGAGCTGGTTACGGGTCCCCAGGGTGCAGCCGGGGAACCTTCTGATGACTTGAAAGTGGAAAACTAAGAGTGACCAGGTTTCAGAAATGGCCTTTCTGGAGATATCAGGAAGGCAAAACCAATATTTAAAATAAGCTCAACAGCCCACTGCAATGAACACCTCCATGGTGGGAAAAGCCATGCCTGAAACATACTGCACTTGCAGCCATGACATTTGTCTGATGTCTCTGAGATTTAGCTTCAATTCTTGTGTGATCTCTGCACAGCATGCGTTGAAATTACAGTGCGGTTTCACTGCACTTCCTTTTGGTAAGAAACAGGATGCAACGCTGACCAATGTCACTCAGCCACCAAACCACAGAAAACAAGGAGGAAAAGTCCAGACTCACCTTCCTCTGCAGACCCCAGACGAGCCCAGTCCAGGAGGATGCTCCCCAGCAGGACGATGCCCCAGTATGTCAGCTCCATGGTGCTGCTGCTGCTGCTTCACGGTAAAAAGCGAACCGACTTGCGTTCAGCCTTGAATGAAAAATCAAGTGGCACTGGCAGCTCGGCTGTGCACTCACTGACCGCAGACCAGTCCGCATTTAAAGTGGACTTCAGATCAGGGAGCCTCACACTGTGGTAAAAGCACTGCAGCAGAGACTAAACAAACACTGTTTGTTGCAGTTATCAGTCAAGTGTGAACACAAAGCAAGTTCAGCCGCTGCCTCAACGCTCACTGTTATCGCCACAGACTGGAAAGTTCTCACAATTGTCCAACTTTGCGTTGTGGTGGAAGTGTGGCCGCTGCCGCAGCTCAGTCCTCCGGCAGCTCAGGGGCTGCTCGGCTCAAACTTGTTGGGTCCTCGCCTTTAATGACGCTCTTTGTGCTCCGCTCGACTTCTCCCAAATTCTCCTCCTGGGCTCGATGACCGAGCAGGCTGAATCCGCAACCAGGGCACCTCACTGCATGGGTGTCAGTGGCGGAGATGATCCTCAGTAGCGGTCGGCTCATACCTGCTTCCACATTTTCTTGTCATGTTTCGGAAAACGAGTCACCGGAGTGTGTTGTTGTCTCCCGTTTCTCCTCAAAGCATCAGACTATTTGGCTGCGGGAGGAAAAAAAAATCCACAAAAGGTGGTGGGGATGTTGCGCGACACGTCTAGCCTGGCCTGGATTAACAGGGCAGAATAGCCTGAAACTGGGGGGGAAATATGTGGCTTGTTCTCCGGGTTCGTCAGCAGACTGGGCACACGGCGGATATTAAAAGTTGTGCGCTAAAGTAGCTGGCAGGGCTGACTACAGTGAGCTGGACACCGAGGACTTCATCACCGCATCAAACCCAGAGTCGAATGGCACCAGCAAACTCCGCCCACTCTCGTTTCCATATCAGCAGGGTGAAGCGCACGCGATGAGATACGACATTTCCGGATATTGCCTTCAAAATAAAACCGACATTGACAAACATTTGAAGAGCGGCAAATATCCATAATTAAGTATAAAAAAATGCTTGTTTTGTTTTTTCAAAGTCCTCTTTTTAATTTGTGTACAGGCCTGATGGATTTACTGCTATTCTACTGATCCCATGCAGGGAAAATAAAGTGTCATACCAGCAAACATAAGACACATGTGTAGTATAGTTAGGGGTAATAAACAAATGAAGCACAAAGCTTTATATGCTTTATGTAGTATAGGCATCTGCTATATAAAAGAAAAAACAAAGAAGAACTAAATTGCCCATCCATATAATAACTACTATTCAGGGTGCATTATACATGAATGCACCAAATAGAAACCATACAGTTCCTACGCCAAGATGCTGCTTGGAACAGTATGCATTCAATTCAATTCAATTCAATTCAATTCAATTCAATTCAATTCAATTCAATTCAATTCATCCACCCATTATCTATACCGCCTATCCCTTTCGGGGTTGCGGGGGGCTGGAGCCTATCCCAGCTACAATGGGCAAGAGGCGGGGTACACCCTGGACCGGTCGCCAGCCGATTGCAGGGCCACATGCAAGGACAAACAACCATTCACACTCACACTAATTAACCTAATGAGCATGTTTTTGGTCTGTGGGAGGAAGCCGGAGTGCCCGGAGAGAACCCACGCATGCACGGGAAGAACATGCAAACTTCACACAGAAAGGCCCCGCCTGACCCGGGGATCGAACCGGCAACCTTCTTGCTGTGAGGCACGCCCTCAATTCAATTCAATTCAATTCAATTCAATTCAATTCAATTCAATTCAATTCAATTCTCCTTTATTCGTCCCTCAAGGGGAAATTCCAAATTTCACAGCAGCATCAATATGTGTGTCTTGATAATATCTTTTTCAGTCCATGTGCTTGTTCAAAGCAGACTAGTTGATTTCCATATGCAGTATCCAGACATATAGATAAACCCTTTGAATGTATATAATTTCAGTGTAGCTTTCTGTGCTCCACTGGGACACATCTGCTTCATAACTTCTTCATACATGCACGCTGTGGGAAAGTCATACATCCTGTAACCTGTTTTCTAACTGCATTTGCAAAGTGTGCATTTAGGTACTCTTCTGTGTTGGGACTAACTGTAAAGCTTTGGTACAATTCCACTGCACTTAGACGGCATTCTTTCTTAATCTCACTGCTTCAAATTCAGGTGGTGTCTAAATGGAGCTCTCTTATTTTTTTTTTTCCACATAGACCATGTTTCAGGTTTGAATGCAGTGGGCAAAGCAAAGATGCATGCTTTTATTTTGAAAAGAGATTCACATAGCTTCCGGTGTTATTTAGGCGATTTATTGACTCCAAAATAACAATTAAGTGCGTCCTATCTACAAGTACTGGCAATCTGTTTCGGTAAAGTGTCCTCTGAAACCTGAAGGCACGGTCCTCCCAGGCCCTCAGATTTCCGTTTTAGGGCTCCTGTTGGCTCAACTCAAGCCCAGCTGGAAGAGAAAGTAGTCAGTACTTGTTTCCTATGCTGATCAAACTCAAGCACATCTTAGATATAAATACACATATAACATATAATAACTCCCCATTTATGGCAAGACAGAGCGACAGAGCAGCACTGAAGATATCCCTCAAGGGCACCTCTGCAGGGCTCTTAACTTCTGTCCTGGGGGATTTGAACACATATAGTATGTGGTCTCCAGTTGAGGTCAAAGGCGCTGAAGCCTGCAGAATGCAGATAGACCAACTTAGTACACCACCTGAATATGATGCAGCCCTGCTGCCATATTGGCTTTGGCAGATAAGACTCCGTACAGTCTGATGAGAAAATATAGATTCTGCATGATTAGCATGGCTAGCAATAGAAATCATGCATTTCTGCCACCTGGCTGGCCATATTTAAACTTCTTTATGACAGCTCCTTCTTGAATGTGCATATTTTTCTGCAACTAACCATCTGAAGACAGCATATTTTAATGAGAACCATAACATTACCGATTCATTACATCAGTGTTGCAGCACAGCCTATTTTCTTATTCAATTAATGGGTGTTTTCCTCATGGGGAGCCAAATGGAATCACTTTTTGAAGAAGATTTGCGAGAGACAGCGGCATAAATAAGAGAAAATGCAAATTTTAAGTCTGAATGACAAAATGTAAATAAGACATTAGCAATTCAGGCTCACTAACAAGGCCAGACCGATGTTTAATTTTGGCGAGGCGAGGCCGGTGTTTCCTGCTCTCTGGGTTCAACTTGTGTTGCTCAGTTTTTTTCTCCTTTCTATAAAGCACAATAGTTGGGTGAAACTGTGGGTTACATTCAATTTACCCACCCTATTGACATCACCTCAGGCGGTGCAATGCAGCATCTGCCAAAGATTACAGAAGAAGGAATCTGAAAATGTACAAACATCAGACTTTGATGAGATCTGCATGGCACAGGAGAATAAGTTAAGACAACGAGAAGGTTCAACAATTCATCTTGGCTGTAATGTCTGTTACTTACTTCTTCTTACTTCCTTTGTTCATATGTTAGTGTGTTATATAAGTGGATAGAAACTCAAAACAGCATGCACATGGGCGATGCTTAGGGGTATTCAACTCACCAAAGCTGTCACATTTACTGTATGCAGTGCATGAAATTCTTCTTCATAAGCTTTAATCAGCCTCTCACTTCCAGCGCTGGCAAGCTGCAGTGGGAGCTTCAACAGGAAACAATTGTGAAACAAACGAGACTGAGAAATGTCCTTGGGAGGTTCCATTTTTCTTCTTCACGCTAGGTCTATAATTTGAACAACTCCTTGAGTGTAAGACAGAAGAGCTTTGGGATCAGAGTGACCCACCAATGGGAGAACACAAGGCTATTTGTCAGCTGTTTGCACACACTGTGCTTCTCTTTGTAGAGGCTGTGTTATCAGACACCTGAACGTTGTCCCAGTTTTACTGATTGTCACACATAGTCGAAAGGCTGCGAGAAGACACAGCTTCGTGAGATTGGTTTGGCTGGTTTGGGAGGGCCTCGCCGTCTAGAGGAAGACGACATAGAAGGAAGACGATGAGCAGAAGGAGTAGCTTTGGAGCAAAAACTTGGAGGCGAGTGACTGTAAACAGAATCCTTACCTTAAACTGGAAATAGACAAGGTTTGTGCTTTAATGCAGCTGTTCTGTCTGCCACTGGGTACAATCTCCCAGGAAAATGAAGGCTCACTGGTGATCCAGTCCAGCTGACCGTGTTTCTACCTGCTTTCATGTCTCCATTCTAAACTTAATAAATGTATAAACTCCCATTTTTTCTCCTATTGTTTTCTGCTTCTCCCTCCTCCACCCTGATGCCAACCCCTGCAGGAGGAGAGCGAAGCAATACTCAAACTCAAATTATAACGATTTCACTTTACCTCTTCCATGGACACGCTTCTTTCTTCTTCTTCTTAAGTGGTGTTGATTGTTTCTTCACAGAAATTTGGAAACAAATGCAGTGTGTCCTGTGTTTTGTGAAATATTTCATCATCTACGTGATGGACTGACACGAAATTTTGTACGACTTTCAGGGCTCCTGGACAATCAATCCTGCTGCCTCAAGTGATCCCCTGACATTTCCTGTCGCGCCACCATGAGGTTGATATTTGTGGTTTTGCATGAAATGTGTCATCAACTATGCCATGGCATCATCGGGTCAAAATTTCAGTTTGTTCAGTTTGGATTATGAACAAATGCTTAGAAAATTAGTAATAGTCACGTCAGCCTCAGCTGTTAAAAGATAACTTGCATATGTTTTAATGCAAACACACTAAAATGCGATGATGAGTATGATAAACATCATGCCCGCTCATGTTCATATTGTCATTGTGCGCAATTTAGCGTGTCAACATTAGCATTTAGCTCAAAGCACAACCTCACAGAGCTTTTCTCATGGCTGTGGACTCTTAGTTTTGCTTCCTCAAACATTCATGTATTGTGAGCATTTTTTTGGATTCGGTGTTGCTCATTTTGACATGCAGACAGGTGCAGCCAGGGACCGAACCACAGCAACCCTGCAATCAATGGCCCAGCTCTAACTGAGCTATAGCTGTCCTTGGTTGCATTCGGGTTTGTCCATGTATTTTTTCCATATTGCTCAAAAAGGTGACTCTTAAATGCAGCAACATCCTTTTACACTGGGACCCACAACAACTTTAAAAAGTCGAACTAGCACAGTGGCACAAGGCATGCAATGAGCTGAACAGCTCCAAACATTTGACAGTACACTGCTTGCACACCAGGAACAACTGTTAAAAAGGCACATTAGCATTCTCTTTGCCAGGCTTCTAGAGGAACAATGCATGAGCTGCTTTCTTGACTCATTACAGAATCACTGGATAGGCATTTCCATTCCTGCTTCTGTTCTGTCACTTTCATGCAGAGACTGAACAGAAACACTGCCTCCGATGTCCTCCAGTCTGTTTGTTTGCGTTATCTCTTCTTTCCCAGCAGCACCTATGTGACACAGTACAGTTTACTCTTCCTTAAATGTGTATTTGCTATTTTGTGCATTATTTCAGCAGGCACATGAGTATTAGCATTTTAAAATTCAAATGCTAGCAACATTCCTGTGTGCCATCATCCTAATTTTGGGAGCATATGTCATCATTGCTGCTACAAAAACCAAAGTGTGCATTTAGCCCTGGTGACATTATAAGCCTGCATGGGTTAAGCTCTGCCATTGCAGATACAGCTTATAAAGTGACACCAGAAGGCTGTATTTTAAAATCGCTGTCACTCTCTTGGTGGGTAAAAACCTCACTCCGCATAACCAAAATCTTTGTCACCTGTCATTTTCGATTAATTTCAAGGTTGTCGGATATTAACCGCAGAAGGTAACATTCCTTTGAAGCCAACATGTCATGTTTTAATTAGCGGAATGGGCAATGAGCTTTTTCATTTTTTCAACGGCAGTAAATATGCCAAAACTCTTCTCATAATCCTTTTCGTTTAATTTCCTTCTCACATAATTCCAGTACACATACCTCATGTGGCAGGTTTGGCTACAGTGTGATGTTTTTTGCCACTTAATAATAATAAGTCTTAAAGCATTAGAAAAAGGCAGAAGAACCCATTAGGTGTAATCCAACACCAGACTGAGAGCTCTGGCACAAAACCATGGGAGTCTGTATTATCTATCGCACAGAGTTAAAGAAGGCAGCACTTTTCAAACAGCATAAAGCAGCATCTTAATGGCAAACCCCTGCACCACACCCTGCCCCACACCAATCTGAGGATGAATCATCTGATCTTTAAGCAGTCAGTCTGATACGTGTATAAAGAGAGGCAAAAGCAGCCCGAGTGACATCATCCAGATTTAGGACGGCAGCAGAAGATAGAAACAAGAGTTGAACTCAAGCCGTGCACAAACAGCTTGATGGGCGCCAGCTGGGACCTCTCGGGCGGAGGAGCGAAAAGAGGGGACGAAGAATCAGCGAGTAGAAGACGCAGCAGGCCGAAATGAATAATAAAATATCAACATGGAAGAGATCTGTGTTTGATCCTCTTCTCCGGGCTGTAGCTGCCATGTTGTAGTGGAGAAAACAAATGATGCTGACAACCTCCCATGTGCAGCCAAAGTGTTTGGGAGACTGATGTCAGTGTCTTGGGGAAGTCTATGACTAAACTTCTAAATAGAAATATGTCTGCTGTTTAATCATCCTGGATCTAAGAGGATTACCCCGAACAAAAGAATTAAATCTGTGCAGAAGAATAGAGGCACACCCATCTGATCTCACGCAACGGAAAGGTGCATAGACATTTGGTAAATGTAATTAATTATAATGCATGTGGACCTATTTACTGAAGGCTTTCATGTGTGCCGCCTCTCATATTTTCCTCAGCAAGTCTGGACTGAAAGCAAAGGTTCAGGTGTAACTGATGTTGAAACACAGCTGGCGTGTCACTGTTGGCTTTGAGGTGTGTCAGAGCTTGTGTTGTTCTGAAACGCTTTACTGGTTTCCTGTGCAGAGGTGTATTTTGAGGTTGCTTTGAGAAAATTCTCAGTTGAGTCTTCTTTCTAACACAAGACGCACACATGCCAGCTGCTCTTTCATCTAAATCCAGCCCTGTCACTGCGGCTCTGGACCCCAGGAGCAGGCATAGAGGGGTATTACTCCATGAAACAGCCTGGGAATAATTGCTGGTGGTACAGTAATGGGAGCAACTTGCAATGCGTAATGACTATCACCTTGATCCCGCTAAGAGTTGTGCTATTGAACAGTCTGACAATTATCCCGCTAATTTTGCTCCGCCAGCTTTCCTCATTTCAGCGTGTTTGGAGGGAAATTTGATTCTAATCACTGGCTTGATTTAATTATTCCATTTGGAAGCATTCATTTCTCATTCCCCCCCCAGTTTAAACTGACTGTCCGCCCTGGCAGTGAGATGGGACGCCTGCGACGAATTGTGGGTGCATCTGTGACATTCGTTTCAAGATTTTCAAAAACATGAATCACTTTAATGACTAAAGAGAGAGTTTATCCAGTGAGTCAGTTACTTAATTAGGCGGAAATTTCAAGTTCTAATTTTGAAGAAGCCGTATTACTTTGGCAAATTTTTCAAAGATCCATCTGTAAAGGATCCAGCTTGCTTTATATGTGCATCCTTCCAACAGCTTGTGGGTAGATGCATGGAGTAGATGCTTGTTCATGGCTGATAGGAGGATAACAGAAACATGTGGATTGGAGAGACCCGATGGCTGAAAGGTCTTAGATTCATCCCAGTTTGCAGGTTTAAATCCTGTTTATGACCGGTGATGGATGCTCCCTCCTCTCTCTGTCAAATCTTTTCTATTACCTTCAGTTGGTACGACACGGCCGAGGCCAGGCTGTGGTCAACCAGGTGACTGATGTTTCAGGAGTGGAACACCTCAGGCTGCCTCCACCCTGAACAAGCGATGGAGAAAATGGATGTTTTACCTCGATCAGTTAAGCCCCTTAACATACACGTTTCAAAATTTCCCCTTCAGGAGGTTCAAGGGTGGGAAAATAATCTTATTCCACACTGTCTGAGCTGGTTCCGGCTCTGTATTGAAGCTGTATGATGTGTACACAGAGTGGAGTACTCGAACCTAAGGCTCCATGTTTCTTATGTCTGCGCCAGATAGCATGTGCATCGTTTTATACACTTTCCCCCCAGATTAAGCCTGACGTATTTGGTACCTTAGGAACATCTGGGATTTACATGACCATATCCTGAAGGGTTAAATTGAGCTAAAGCGGTATGAAAGTATTTGATGGAGTAGAAGTTAATTGAACTTGAATCTGGCATTTCAGTGTTCCTTAATTAACCACACTCCATAAACTGGGGCTGTTTAAAGCGTTAGATGGCAATACTGATTTGAGAAAGCATGCAGCATCAGAAAACACGGTCAAGTTAGACTTAGGTGTGTGGGCACTAAAAGTGACAGATGATACTGTCATAAGCCAGAGGCAAGCACAGGGATGTAACACTGTCTGCATGTTCGCACACACACGCGCACGCACACACACACACACACACACACACACACACGCACTACAGCATTACGAGCAATCAAACGAAAGGGTCCTCACTGTGTGCTTTTCCAAAGAGAAAATGGTTCCCATGATGAGAGAGGGGGAGGCGGGGGAGCGACTGGCAAATGAGAGCCACAGCAAGTGAGGCAAATGCGGCTCAGAGGAGCTTGTACAAGCAGCTGAAGATGGAGAATGAGTGCCCTCCCCTGGCCGCACTGCTGCTTTCTTGCAGCCTTCACCTGTGGAACTGTGATGCATCCGAGTCATCCACACAGACAAACAAAGAAACACGGCTGCCGAGTCCATTTTCAGAAAGCATTTTTAAATTCATTTTATTATTTTATAGCTAATTTACAACAAGCGCTTCACTGAACTGGAACATTTTATTTTGCTTGATATTGTCATTGTTAAATATATTTTTCTGCATCAGTTGACTTTGTTGTAACTTTGTAATCAGTCTTTTCTGTAAAAATTCATATATTTTATAAGGAATATCACACTATGATACGGATGGCTGAGAGAGATATTAAGAAATACACTGAACCCTCAAATAAAGAAATTGAAAACATATTATTCCATTCATGGATGTGTTGTTATGTGGTGTTTCTGTGATTCTCTCAATGTGTAAATGTAAATGGATGTGCTGATATCATTGTGTGTGTGTGTGTGTGTGTGTGTGTGTGTGTGTGTGTGTGTGTGTGTGTGTGTGTGTGTGTGTGTGTGTGTGTGTGTGTGTGTGTGTGTTGCCCACCTGGAGTGTGCAGATGTTTCTGTGTCTGAGCAGTAAAACTGGGCTGTGGCTCTGATGGATTCTGTACTTGCATCAATCAAGCAGTGCGCGCGGCTGAATCTAAAGCCACGCAGCACTCCAACATCTCTATTATATTTACAGCATTTCTGGCCGAGACCCAAAAGCTCTCTCAATGTGGAAAAAAAACCAAAAGAAAAATCCCAAAATATACAGACTTGAGACGGTGACAGTTCTAAATAAATAATAAATCATGAACCAAAACGGAAATTGATACCTGTCACTCACAAGCTTCAGCTGTTCCACCTTGAGCCCAGAGAAGCAAGTGAGCAAAAAAATAAAACAAACAATAAATATGAATGGTCACTTCCATCAATACTTCCACCTTCACTCTTATAATTCAGAACAAATTATAAGGAAATACAAACACATGCTCAGAAAACCTTGGAGTCCTTTTGCTTTGGCCCACCGTCCTTTCCTTGCTGATACCTGGAGCATATAATGCCGACAGTGCAAACTTCACAAATTCTCTTTTAACCTCAGACACACATAAAACCATCTTCATTGCATAACATCATAGCAGTATTGCACTAAGTCTTCATGTGCGTGTCTCACTCTCTCGCTCTGGCACACACACACACACACACACACACACACACACACACACACACACACACACACGCACACACATACGCACGCCACCCATTTATGTATTATACATCATAACCACCAGTGGATGTCATAAAGGATAGATATTCTCATATAGTGTCATTTATATTTCACACGTAACACAAGCGTTCTCGTCACCCGCGCACGCAAGCAGCAGACACACGTAGGCGCGCGCACACAGTCACACAGACGCACACTGCTGCATTGTACATGTGTTCCCATCCGCTTTCCACGTGCGCGAGAGCACGTCAAATGTGTCAGTTCGAGGCTCTGGTGTGAGGTCTGCTTCACGTCGAGCGCTTCAGGTGTTTCTGCGTCGCTTTTCGCTGCGTCTTACAACAATAAAATGGGAGCGTGAGTAAATTCAACAACCAAACCGCAATATTACCCAAAGAAATCAATGGAATATTGTTTGGAGATGTTGATTTTTACAGACTTAGTCCCGTTAGAAATTGTCATAAAAAAGATATACTGTATATATATATTTATATTCATATTTATATTTATATATATAGGCCATTTATTTGTTAAACATGACTTAGCTTTAATTTGTGTGGACACGAGAGGGAGAAAGAAGCAGAGAAAAAGTGGAAGAGAGAGAGTAAAAGAAGACCTGTTCCCCCACGCACAGAGGAGGCTCCACACATGAATGTGCACATATGCGCACACACGGAGACCCACGCGCACATACACGCACACGAACACAACACACACACACACACACACACACACACACACACACACACACACACACACACACACACACACACACACACACGCATGGCTTTTACTGCTGCCACTGGAAACAGTGTGTACGTCTGCGGCTGAGGGATTCTTTTGGAAGAGTGATCGGTGAGTTGGCCGTGGTGCGATGAAGCTAACAGCTCTGCTGTTTGTGCCTAGAGAGATAACATTCATCCTGGATCCTGACGAGCACGTCAGAACAGCCACTCCCCCCCCCACCCCCTCCCCCCCACCCCCGTGCAGGAGTGTGCTAGGTTACAGCTGAGGTTACCACTCTGTGTGTGTGCATGCGTGTGTGTGTGTGTGTGCTGGTGGATGGGTGTGAGAGTGTGTGGGCGTGTTTGTGTGTGGGTGCGTGGGTGTGTGTGTGTAAGAGAGCAGAGGCTAAACTGTATGTCAGAGCATCTACTCAGGACTCATGTCTCTCTTGTCTTTTTCCTTCATGAGACATGCTTAAAAAACTTCTCCACAGTAAAGAGGTGGAGAAGGAGAACACCCCCCACTCCCTCCCTCCCTTTTTTTTTCTTTTTTTAGTCCGATTTTCCCATTGTTTTTGTCTCCATTGTCTTTGAGGATGCATGCACAAATTCAGCATATGAGCTTTTATCATTATAATTATTTGAACTGCCTTTAGATAATGCCTCGCAGTATTCAACATGGGGCGATTGAGCAAACGTCAGTCTTGGTCACTGAGGTGTTATTCTGAGTTCACGCTCAGAACCAAGAGGAGATTCACAAGAAAAAGGACTCTGCCGAGAAAAAGACTCCTCATCAAGAGGGACTCAGCAGGATGTGGGTGCCCCGCTCTTAGTCTTCCCCCTTTCCTGTCCTGAAACAAGGCAGAGCTGACAGGAGGAGGAGGAGGAGAGAAAGCCAAGAGGTGGTATAAAAAGAGGGGCCAGTGTCTTTTTGGGCACCTCCGTGTCAGATATAGGCGCATGGAGGTGTTCAGTAGGGGACTGAGACTTGAGAGGAGGTGGGGAGGGTGAGGTGGTCTTAATACCACCTCAGGGTCCGTCCCTCCTGGGTCACCCTCTTTCAAGCTCTGTTCAGACCTAATGTCTTGTGTCCAGCTCTATCCAGACTGCGTGGCGATCCAGACGACACGGACTGCGGTTCACACCTGGCATCAGAATGCATCCGAAATCTCTTCAGTAATCACTTGTAATTGGATTTCACTTCCCATTTGCTTTTATCTGTTGGGAAGCTGCAACTGCATCTAAACAGAAAAAGCACACGCTACACACTAAGTCGTTTGGCAGCGCTAAATCAACTGTGTTTGGAACATTTGCGTGCCCAGTTTTGGGTGCAGTCACAGCTGTATTTGGAGCTGTCCACTTGTGGCCGAGATGCATTTTAATGGTAAGTGTGAACAGGGCCTCAATACCCTGCCTCATTAAAGTGGAATACTGATTAAGTCCTTTCTCTCAGTCTCTTTTTCAGTCTAATTACACGTCACTGTGTTCACATCTGTCTCAGAGTCTCTTTTTTTGGTATCGTTCTTTGCCTCACTGTGTCACTTCCTGTGTTTGTCTTAGTATGCATTTGTCTCTCTGTGTCTTTCTCAGTGATTGCCTAAGCACTGACTTTGCTGGAGGACAGACAGGCAGGCGAGGCTGGCTTGGCTGTGAGGGTGAAGGGCGGTGTCGGACGGTGGTTGTGAGGAAGGGGGCGGTCGGACGGGTGCAGCATCACAGCCTCTCCCGAGTGGGGATCCAGATGTAAGGCCCTGATTGCTCCTCGATCACTGTCTTTACTTTGTGATAGACCTCTTCAAAGCTGTCCCCTTCCACCACAGCTGCAGCCGGACGCAGGATGGGTGAGAGCAAACATGGAGGGATGGAGGAAGAAAAATGGCACCGACAGTGGCGAGCAGAGAGAGAAGAGAAGCAGAAAAAATGGAATCATTGGGGGGAGAACGAGAGAGACAGAGGAAAGGAGGATGCTTATCGAATCAAAATGTAATTGTGATGTTAATTTCCATTCCGCATGTATTCTATAAAATGTACACATATTTATTCAGGCTCACACATATTCTTTCAGTGCTTGATAAAATGTCACATGCAGCAGCTGTTTCGATTTATTATAAATTGTAGACAGCGCTGAATTTGTGAGGAAACCTAGCATTCGTATTCCGTCGACTGCTGTGATTTGCCCCAAATGCGTCTCTTAAATGTTAAAATGCCCCGAGTCCTCCCAGAAGGCACTCGTTTTCTCATCTAGCTCATTCAGCTGTGCCAGGAACACGAAAGTGAAGTTCATCTTTGTGTGTGTGTGGGGGAGAGGCCTGTTCTATCATTGGCATTTGTTGGCATTAACCAATAAAAAGAGTGGAAAAAAGGCTCTTCTTATCACTATCTGAGGGGCCCACATGAGCACCAGCAGTAGACCAAAAACATGGACAAGCTGCTGTTTCTAAAAGCTTGGAGGATTTTCATGATCACCACTCCACATCAAATAGACAGTAAGTACAGTGGAGAGCAAACACATTTATATTAGCTCATCATACCATCTGGTGCTGCAAGAAACCAAACTCAAATGCACGCAAGATGTGCGTACAGTGCAAGATACCAGTTTGCTACGTGTGGCGCATTTCCATTACACAGTTCCAGCTCTACTCGACTCGGTTCTACTCTACTTGGTTTGGTTGAGTTTCCATTACAATTGAGTACTTCATAGTACCTCCTCAACGTAGGCGGGGTCGTCATACCACGGCTGCGCGAAACTGCCATGACGTCAATTTGTACGCGACACAAACAGAGCCGACAAACAATGGAGGACATCGAGGCGATGTTGTATTTGCTGCTCGGTTTGTGGTCTGGAAAAGTCTGGACCTCGTCGACGGACCACGGTGATATTTTACGAGCAGCCATTTCCCTCGAGTGAGAATAAAGAATAAAGTCAGCGGTTGTTGTTGCCCGGCGTTACAATGGAGGGGGCGGGATTGTTTTTCCGGTGTTGGACGTCGCAGACCAGTGACGACACTCTCCGGCCAATCAGTGGCCGACAGGCTGTTGACGTCACACATATAGTATCGCTTCTACTCGCTTGGAACCTCGCCAGAGCAGGTACTAAAAAAAGTATCGGGTACCAGGTACTATCCCTAATGGAAACACAAAACAACCGGGTAGAGTAGAGTCGAGTCGAGTCGAGCCGCGCTAGTGGAAACGTGACTTAGAAACATCATTTCTGTGTCTACATGTCTTATCTCTTACCTGAGAAACACTCTAGGAAGTCTTGTTCTAGTTTGAGGGCTCGGTCCATTCCTTTCCTGGCCTGCTCCTCGGTCAGGCGAGTGTTGATCTCTCTGTTAACGTCATGATCAAACACCAAAACATTACAACATAAAAGTTCACGATGCGCAGCATATTCAGTGTCTGTTAACGAAATAATTAAAAATGCATGAAGAACTTTGGCAGCACATACAGCACATTCTCCAGTGACTTGGGCCGGACAAAGATGGCGATGGGATGGAGCTGAGCTGCTTGTAGTCTGCGCACGGCATTGGCTGATACATCCAGGATGCAGTGTTTCCCCTGCTGCTTGTGCACACATGCAGGGAAAGAAATTATGAGGATTAATAAATACAGCCTGTTTTGTTAGTAATTACTTCTGGTAAATTTAGTCATTTAATTAGGCAACAAACCATGAGAGGTTGAGGCTCATTGCTTAAACCTTTCTCTAATGGGGAATGGATTCTACAAATATTTGGAAGATATGACTGAGATGAAAAGTATTTCGATCACTGATAAATTCAAATAATATTCTTGTAGCTAATCTTATAATTTTTGTACAAACAGTAATTAACAGAAGTACTAAAGGATTAGAAAAACACATGGAGAACTTCATCATTGCTATTAATTCTTATTTCCTGGTACAACATGCTGCTGCGCACCTGCTCAGCCACCTCGCGGACGCTCTGGACGCTGGTGCCATACAGGTGACTGTTGTACTGGCCCGCCTCGATGAACCGATGGCTCTGGATGTCCTTCTCCATCTGTTCCCGTGACGACACAAAGTGATAGTCCCGCCCATCCACCTCATACTCCCTCTTGGGCCGCGTAGTGTCTGTCAGGCAGAGAGCAAAACAATAAAACCAGCACATACACTCACACCACTTCTCTTCAGTCTCGCACATTGTAATCAATGACTGCTCTGGAAAGGATGTAATACGCAGACATCACCCGAAAATGGCTGCAGATGGCAGCAGTGACATAACATTGAAGCCAGGGAGCGGACCAGGTCTCTGTGACTGGCAGCATCATTACTTACGGGGGACGCAAGATCCAAACTTGTCAGGGAACTCAGACAACAGGTCATCATTTATCCTGTCTTTCACTGGACCCAGAATGATGATGGGCCTCGCATAATGAACTTGACAAAGAGAAAAGAAAGAGAGTGTTCAGAAAGAGACAAAAAAATAAACTTAATATAAAAGCCTTCAAGGACCAGTGTGTAAGATTTAGAGGGATCTATTGGCAGAATATAGGACACGGTTTTATTAGTGCAGAATCACCTGAAAATAGGAATCATTGTGTTTTTGTTCACTTTGAAAGAGCTCTTTATATCATCCACAGAGTCTGCCATGCTTTCTACAGCAGCCCAGAATGGACAAACTGGCTCTGTAGAGCATCTTTGACATTTTTTGCATTTGTCGCAGCCACCGTAGGTTCCCCTGCATGCTGGGAAGGAGAGGAGTGAGGCGAGGAGTATTCAGTTGGTTGCAGTCTGCAACCTCTCCACTAGATGCCACTAAATCCAACTCTGCGGTCCTTTAAATCATGCACTTCCTTTATGATCTTACCTTCCACCTGGGTGACTGTCTCATAACTGTGTGAGGTTTTATCTCTCCCTGGTGACAGAACATAGAAGGATACAGCTAAATGTCTTTTTACCATTATAACTGACATTTAGGTTTATGGTTCTGTGTGTGTATGTGTGTGTGTATTTCGGTGTAGTACTGAGCGTGATGAATTTTGAAATGCCGCAGCTAACACATCAGTAACTGACAAGAGCAGTAATCATGTGACTGCTGGAGGTGAGGTGTGCTTTGGACTGCAGTCTGGAAGAAAATGTGAATGAACACTGCTTGTGTTTGTATTTGGCAGTGCGTCTAATGTCCACAAATTGGCAGTGAGGCAGTTGGAGATGACAAATGCAGTGCCAAAGAGTCGGGTAAAGGGACTGCTCTGTGCCTGCAGTTATTGGCAGTTAACACGTTTGCAGGAGACGCTGCCACTTGCACCTTCAGCTCAGGCATTAATCTTCTTGTGGATACACAAAACGAGAATCTGTGTGTGGTTGCTATTTACATAAATAAACATTTACACCAACTGCATTAAAAAAAAAGTACATTAAGATATCGTTTGTGCGTGTGTCAGCAAATCATGTTACTGTGTCCTCCTGCCCATTACTGCAGTGTTAACTGTAATCAGCTGAAGTCAGTAACGTGTAAATGGTAGCTTGCAGTGTCAATACACGGTATATTTATGCTTCACTGTAATTACCTTGAGTGCTCAAGCTGTCTCGACCATGGTCCTGCAACAGAAACGAAGGCAGAGATTTACACACTGGGAAACAGTTTGACTCAAACAGCTCTGGTGAATTAACTCACCCTCTCTTTGGTGTTAACACGGGACCACTCTTTTCTTTCCACCCTGTGGAGACAAGAAGGGAGAATAAACACATTACATGTTGGATACACACCAGTCAAGCTACTATGTTTTTTCCATAAATTACGAGTAGCTTGTTACCTAATAAACCTGCACACGCATTTTGTTTAATCAGGGTATTTTGGAACGGTGAAACACTATGTAAGATCGATAATCCCTCCCGTGCTCACTCACAGTGTGTCTGACCTGTGCTTGCTGGGGATGAAACCGACCTCCTCAGCCTCATTCTGAGGGCTGACCTTACGGGCCTGCCACCACTCCTCGTCTCCGCAGTCAAGCACATGCAGCACATCCCCAAACTTGAAGCCCAGTGCCTGACTGAGGAAGCCGCAGTCTGCAGTCTTGTCATAGTCAAAAAGAGCCCTGAGTGATAAAAGAATTCAGATCAGTCACTTCACAAAAACCCTATTAAATACCTTTAACCAATATTATCAACAGTCATATGATTTACAGCAGCTAAGAAAACATACAGGGGGCATCTTGCTCCATTAGTATAATTGTAGCATTGTTTTTGGCCACCAGTGGCAGCATTGAGCGCTGTGTGTCAGTACAGGACTCCAGCAACTGAGCGAGAAGAAATTCTGTGCCATCTTGGATTTATACAGATTTTGAAACAGTTTTAGATTGCTCTTGCGTCTCCTTGGCGTAAGTCATGTTTTTGTGACTTTACACACACCTGAGAAGCCAAGAAGCTCACCTGCCCTCTCGTCATTTCTGTTCCAGCTTTCATCAGCACTCAATGGCTTTAATGGGTGCTTCTGTCACGCAGCCATTCAGACTCACTGTATTTACACACGGGACAATGGCTGGGCCCTCCTGCACCTGCTCCTCCTGTCCTTATGGTGTAACTGGGGTATAGTGTGCACATGATCATGTCTTATTTTTCTATGTGAGGCACATGAATTCTTAACTCGAGGTAGTGAATGCCTTGAATCTGCTTGACACTCATAACGCCACTGTGAGTCATACTGTGGTACACGGTGTCTTCAGTTTTTGTTGGACTGTGTAACCTAGCAGTTTAGCTCTGAGACAGGCTTACCACATTATGTAAATTTGTATCTATTCCTTTTCAGTTTGTACCTTTTACTAAAAGTCTTAAGCCACGAGCCAGCATAAGCTAAGACATGAATCTTGACCTGATTAAAAAATAAAAATATAGAAAAGGCTAAAATGTATAAAAACGTGCTTATTGACTTTTAAGAGGCAGCGAACTGCTTAGCTCAGAGGACGTTTTGTTTGAACTGGAGTGCCAGTCTACCCACACAGCCGGCTTCAGACGGTATTTGAAATTGCACACGTTGGTTTTCCTCTCCTGTAGTGTACCTGATGTATTGTTTCTTGTACATGGTGCCTTGTATTGTCTCTCACACAACTTCAGAGCCTCTCTGACTTGTGCAGCTTCGTGTTGTCAGCAGTGCATTACTGCTCCAGTAATTAAGGGATAAATAAAGGTTCTTAAGGACAAAGTCGATACTAACTTGCCATGGCATATAGTTTAATAGTAATTATCAAATTCCCTCTGATGACTGTGAATCATATCCTGACTACATTTCAGCTCTACAGAGGCTTTGCACCAACACCAACTTTATCATTTTAAAAACAACAGTTGGTACCATAACAGCGCTTTAGTGGATGACTGTCTTTGCTCAAATTATGACTAATTATATGACGTGTAAAGTGTATAAAGTGCAGAACAGTTCAGAAATGTCACATATAAAGTCCTCTGAACCTAAAGCAGCTGCATTGAAGCATAGCACCGACATTTGTTTTGGCTAAATATGCTGAACAATGTTGGCTGGTGTGCAAATTTAGATGTGTTTGCATCAAGATTATTAACATTACCTAACAAGCCGATTCTCTAATCAGTCAAAACATCATTTTCTCATTAGAATCTGCATTCTAAGCCTACGCATTTTTAATTCTTTGAAATACACAAACTGCAAATGTAGAAATGTAATCACAATTACTGTAGCCCATTAGCTGTGCATCATTAAGCTAAAGGCCTTATCTTGGAGACAGTTTGATCTGTGTAACACTGTACTAGTGGTACTCTTTCTACTTTATGTGTGAGACCTGATGTAGAAGCCTCTCTTTGGGTTGCTCCTTAGCGTCGTGGTCCCAGAGCCCATGCTGCTGTTCATCAGCTGCTCCCTCAAGTCATGGATCTTGGCCTCAAAACGGCTGTACTCTGAAACAGAGACATACGAGCGCATACAGTAAAGATCTTTTGGCCTATCAAAAGAAGTGATAGAGATGCACAATAATAACTTTTTCCTCTGCTCCTCTGAGTACTGATCCAAGTAAAACCTGACTACCTCACTGTATAGAACTAGTCTGAATGATTTTTATGTCAGGTTACATGAGGCCAGGGACTGCTGTGTAGTTGAATTCTGTTTGTTTTCAGCAGTAATTAAGAAATTACTCGCTAACACTGTGTTTCTTTGCCCTAATTTCAATCCCATTTTATGTTTTTGAAACATTCTGTTTTTGAAATATTCTGCTAACAAACAACACAAACACACAGACAAATGGGACTCTCCCGGCACTCTTCAAATGCCGCTTCATTAAAAAATCTTGGAAAAAGTAGATGTGTAGTTGATTTTAAATGTGGATTTGAAATTCTTATTTATTATTTTAAATTAAAAAAAAAGGTTGAAGACACTTTATGAGATTCATTTACTTTGTACAATATTAGAAAGGGGAAATTTGTGTTTGAGGGCTTGTTATGTGTGACTGTTGTGGCTTTACCATCGGGTCTGTACTGAGCGATGATGGTCACTGTCTGACCAGCATTCTTCAGTGCTGCAGCTGCCTGCTCGTGTGTGGCCATACGCAGGTCCACGCCGTTCACCTGACGCACACACAGCATGACCGTAAATGACCACAGCTGAGACAATGCATTATTTTGTGTGCAAGAACTTTACGAAGACAAAAGTGTCTTTACGCTGAGGATCTGATCGCCCTTGTGCAGCTCTCCGCTGAGGTCAGCCGGCCCCCCGGCCAGGATGAAAGAAATGAAGATTCCCTCTCCGTCCTCTCCTCCAACAATGTTGAATCCCAGACCTGTGGAGCCTCGGTGGATCAAAACTCTGCGAGGCTCCCTGAAAGGTAACAGTCATGCTATCAATAATACGATACACAACACAAACAGTAATAATACACCAGTATACAGTATATGATGTTTAGCTGAAGGATCACTGCTCACCTGGGGATCTCATCATCTCCCATCATGCCATGCAGAACGGGAGAAAACCGACTAGGTGAAGTGGGAGTGAGGGCTTGTGGGTAATCTGACCCAAGATAGTTGGGGTGGCTGAGTTCGGTATCCATATGGGAATATGCTGGAAAAATACACACAAAACCTAGACTGTAACAAGACTGTAATACACCAGACAGGTGTTGCACACAGGTATGTAACATCTCAATGCAGCTCAAACTTCTGGCTCTGACATGTTTTTTGTGCATGTTCAATGTGAGAAATTCTCTGTAATCATCTCACAAAAGCCCATTGCAAAAAGTAGAGTACTGCACGCTGAGAGTTTTTGTTATAAGGGCAGATTTTCATCAAGCGGCAGCATGAGGTCAAGGAAAATTTCTGTGAGGATAAAAAAAACAAAACCCTGAACCCGTGCACCTCGGCTTTGAGTTTTCACAGCACTCCCACAGTCATCTCCATTGATTTAGAAAGAAAAGCTATTCCCTCCACTCCATTTTTTGACTCCTTCACAAGTCTGAAGAAGAAAAATGGCTCATTTTTGTGTGTGTACATTCTTGGAAATGCTTAAAGGCAAGACATTTGGTGTCTGTTTTCTGGTCTGATTTCAGCTAATCGCACAATTCAATGTGCCAGTCATCAGAGAGGGGCTTACTGCTGGTGAGGTCTGGGGGGTTGTAGGAGTTGGTCAGGAACAGGTTGTTGGGCTTGGCCACCCTGAGGTACACCACCTCGGCTGTGTTTTTCAGAGCCCCCACCGCATCCTCATGCATCACGTCTTCCAGACACACGTTGTTCACCTGATTGATGACGACAAGCAGAGAAACACAATCAGGATCACCGACTGCAGGCTACAAGCCTCAGTGTTACATTCACCAGAGCGCAACATTTATGATCAGACAACACCAACAGCTCAAACTTAGATCAACATTTAGCAGCAAAATTTTAGCAATGAAAGTCTGCTAAGAATGTCAATTTTTAATACTAGAATAATGATCTTCATCTTATTTGTTATAACACAGATTTCAATTTAGATAAAAAGGAAATATGCAAATTCTCACCGTTCACTAGCACTGTGTCAACAATATTGCAAAAATTATGACCTGATATAGCCATTAATGGTAAATATATTTCTGAACAGGTTCATAATGAGCAGAAGCATGCTGTCTTATCCCGTTTAGAAGTAAAGCACTTGCTCAGACACCATTTAGCAGAAACCAAGCACCATTTTGAGGTTGCTGGTGTTGAGCTTGCCATCAGCTGCTGTGTTACAGTGTCCTCCAGCAGATGGCAGCAATGCTGCTTGAGATGCATCGTGGCAATACTACAGTCCCATCCTACACATCTATTAACATGTTAATGGCAGTAATTTCAGGCCATGGAAATTACAGCTGTAATATATCTTTGCACTTGATAAATCAATGCTAAGCAAATGTCTGCGTGTGCCTGAGTGTGACTGTGTGCTCAGAAGGTGAGAGTCTGCGGCTATCAGTGGTGTGTATTTGTGTGGGCACGTATCTCTGCACGCTAGCTGTTATTACACTCGAGTGACCAACCGCTAAGATCTTGTCCCCGATCTGCAGACGGCCATCTTTATGAGCCGCGCCGCCTTCAATGATCTTGGTGACATAGATACTGTTATCTCCTGGTATGTGCTGGTTTCCCACCCCTCCAGCAATGCTGAAACCTAATCCTGAGAAAAGGGGGGAGATGGGAGAGGCAGAGAGTGAGCATCAGAGGTATGGGTTAACACACAGCAGATTTGCTAAATCCAGAGGGCACAGCTTAGCTGGGTATAAAGGATCCTTCAGCCCACACAAAAGCGTTGATGCTGTACACCAGTCCACACTTCCACATACCTTTAGGCCCTTTGATGAGTTTGATTTCAGTGACTTTCTCCGCTGCTGGTTTTCTGCGGAGAACATAGAGGCGGACGATAGCACCTGCCTCCTTAAGAGCCTCCACAGCTTGGCTGTGTGTCACCTCCCTTACATCAACATCATTCACAAATAAGATGCAGTCGTTCACACTAAGAAACAGAGAGAGGGAAAATACAGCATGAGGTTTTGTTTTGGTGAAGAAATCAGGTGTAATCCTCCACCAGAAGAGGTCAGGAGCAGTCAGTCTCCGGCTGTATCAGGGATCCAGTTTCAGCCCAGACATCTGGCCTCTTCTCCCAACTCTCAGTATACAATATTAAAGAGGGCAGAAACCCTTCTGCTATTGATTTAGCAGGAAGGTTAGCTGCAGCAGAACTCTCTTTGTGGTAACCGATCTTGAAAATGATGAGGAGTTGATATGTAAAGTGCAAGTGACAGCCTGTGTGAAGGAGACAAGCTGATTTTCAGGCAAGAAGATTTTGATGAAATAGCTATTTTCAGACGCAGGCGTTCTTCCTCCGAGGGCCTGAAAACCCTACTTATCACTATTCCATTCATGTGTATAAAATTGATTTTTCGGCCAAGAAAATTGTAGTGTGTAAAATTTTGTAAGACTGAAATAATTCTTGAGGGCTGCAAGAGTTTTATAGAATGAAGCTTAGCAGGAGTTCATTCAGGAGGACTATCTTCATGCCCGCCCTGTTTACGTTTGTTCTCTCTTTCTTGCCTTTCTCCCGCTTCCAACTCTTTAAGTCTACCAATCAGACCTCTGTGAGACACTCCTTTCTCTGCTGCGACTCGTCCACGCTGTGCAGCTTTCATCACAACCAGCATCCATTTGTCCTGTTCCACTGGGCATGGGGGTATTGGACATTGGCATCCATCCAGATTTTCATCCATTGCTCTTCACCTCTTCACCACCACTAACCAGAGTGGACTCCGCCGGGGAGGGATATTCCTACACAGCTCATGTCATAACTGCCCTCTTAAAATGACGACATCTCAGTAGGGTCTAATTGCAGAAGACTTGCATATATCTTTAGCGTCTCCTATTGTGCACACTATGTTAGGTTTTTTTTTAAATTAATCTTAAGCCTCTCTTTCAATTATGTCTCTCCTGATTAAACTGAGACATCACTGTCGCCATAAGGACCCAGGGCTGCAGGATCTTACACAGTCCTAGCTGCATATTGTTTCTGAGGCATTGTTATATGCTCTTTGCATGCAGAGAGGAGCACATTTTTGTCATGCAGTAACAGTAGTCTGGCATAGGATTTTACACACAACCTTTATTAAGATACGAAGAACAGTTTGTGTACATACTGTGTGAAATGGTCCAACTCAGCGCTATTAAACTGAACATGAACATGAACCTCACACAGCTTTTTTTTCTGATTTTCAAGGATTTTTTTAAAAATACATCATCGGGGCCATTGAATCACTCACTGTGGAAGAATGAGCCAGACAGCTTTTTTTGTGTTTGAATCATCAAACAGAGACTGTAAACCATCTGAAAGCAGCATGCATTTTACACCCTTAAATGGGATTTTTGGTAAGGTTTTAAAAGAATTCCACTTTTTAGATCCTAGGAGAAGTCATAGTATGTTCTCAAGATATTTGAGATAAGTTGATCATAGCGTGCAGTTAAGGCCAAGAGAAAAAAAAAACTGCATTTAGGCAAATATAAGCGTTTTCTTCAGGCTTACTTTAAATTCTCTTTAAAGTTGGTCCAGATGGACGTTTATAGGTCAGCAGTAAAGAGGTAGAAGGATGTGTCTGTGCATAGCTTATTTATTGCAGTGTAATCTAGAAAATGGCTCACAAAGTGCTCTTTTTTTACTAAGAAAGGCAAACACTGCACTACAGCCTCTTCTGAAGGTGGGAAAGCAAACATGATATTATTAAATATTCTCACAGCGTGTTCCTTTAGAAGTTTAATTTAAGGTGCCACAGGCCACAGTTTATTGAAGAGGCATACATTTATGTTATATATTATACAATTAATGTCTGCAATATTTGATCTAAAATATGTTGCTGCTACTATTCTACAGATTTTATTCTTTTAATACTAAATACAGTAAGATCATGGAGTTTTATTTCATGATGGTAAAACCTTTTTGTTTTATCTTATATTTCATGTGCTTGCAATAGGACCTCTTTTAGACTGAGGAAAAGCGAATGGAATAGTTTGAAGACCTGTAAAAGTAGTAGAGGATGTTTGGTTGAGACATTCAGATCCTGAATTAAACAGGCAGGTCCTCTCTGATGTAACTTTGATGCTGAACGGGCCAGACGGTGAATGGTGGTACAACACTTTGGGCTTAGAGTGAGGCGAGGTTCTGCTTAGGCTGTGTCTCTCCTCTGAGTATGTTTGCAGGTAGACAAGTGACTAGTTGTCTTTATCAGTGAATGCAAGAAAGAAAATGGAGACTGTAGACCAGCATTTCTGAGTCATCTGGTTTTTTGATGTCTGGAATGTGGGAACATGGATGCATGCAAGCGGGTCGGCTTAGTGTTTTTTGTAACACAGAGTGTGTGTTTCACCTCAGCCGTCCATCCTGAGCCGCCGCTCCTCCAGGTATGATTTTGGTGATGAAGATGCTGGGGTCGTCGCCCACATGCGGGTTGTCTGTTCCTCCCGCTATGCTGAAGCCAAGGCCTGAGTTACCCTGCAGGAGCAAATCCAAACAGGAATGCATTACGATTCGCACCAGGGGCATTCAGCTGTGGCTTTAAGAGAGTGGAGACATGCCAGCAATGATAGATATGATAGAGCTGCAGAGGAGTAAGCATGTAAATACGTCGAAAATCAGTTTTTAAAGATCGCTTTCTCAGACTCACTCTCTCCAGCGTGATCTCCTCATACTCGATTTCCCCTTCTGTCCCATTCACCTGTCAGAGAGGGATGTTAGTTTACAGAGGGCAATTTAGGGAAAATGTGATTTCAAGGGTATACAGTGCACAACAATAACAGTATAGAACAACTGATAAGCAACATAATTAACCCAAATAGTGAATGCAATAATTGAAGGACGTTTGTGTAAAATGAGTAGATTATTTCCCTGTTGCTCGGTCACTGTTCTGTTTGCTCTTTGATCATTTTAACTACCTTTGCTTCTAATGCAGGAGGAGGCTGTTAAGCAGAAAAGAAGGGCTCTGTGAATGCAGCTTATGTAGGTCTTCACTGCCTTTATCCTGTGAGATGCCTTCATCCTGCCTGTGAAGCTCTGGCGACCCCTAGTGGGGGTTGGAACCCCAGGTCAGGAACTAGTCATTTAAACAGCTACACATTTTTTTACAAACTGTTTGCACAAATGATGTATGAGGAAGCATAAGAGTCTAATCCTAAAGTCAATGTTCATCAACCGACTCAGAAGTCCTGGATGGGGGATTTCCCATCAGCCCCTGAACACAGCATCATCACCAAATTCTAATTAAGCATCCCCTAATCAAAGGTTCTGTTCACTACATTTGATCCAACATTGTTTTGCTCCTCTTTGAAACAGTACGTGTGTGTGGACCAGCGCGGTACATGGCTGACGATAGCAACTCTGTTCTTTTTGTGTAATTTGCCTTCTGTCTGAACAACTGCTACACATCAGCTTCACCTCTGCAATTAAACAAGTCCCAGAGGAAGAGGGAATTTAAAGAACTTCAGACTTCACTGTTTTGGTGCTGACCTAGAAAACAACTTTTCTTAGTGCTGTAGTGGTGCAAAAATACTGGTCTGCGATGGGAGGCTTTCCTCCGAGAAGCCTCGTTTTCTAATCCCTTACAATTCCTGACAATATGTTCAAGGTGTTTCACTGCTTTCATTCTGGAAATGGCATCATTAAAGAATCAAATTATTTTTCCGTTCTGTCAAATGTATATCAAAGGGAGAAACCTCATTTTAATTAACAAGGGCTCAAATTAATTACTGTTATCATTCAGATTAAAACAGTGAGCAAAGATCTACCTGGATGCTGGGAAAAGGAACGGAATTACTGATAATACAGACTGAATATGAAGGCAGTTAAGTCAGTCATGTGGTCGAGCCAAACATAATAATACAATAAAGGGAAGATTAAACATAATCCTTACATATGGGGAGCCATCGAGTGTGTCAGTGTTCACCACCACTGGAGGAGTATTTCCCTGGAGGCAGAGAGAGGAGGAACATGATTAAGAAATAATGGCAGAAACTCAAAGATGAGGCAGCTCCTGGATGAGCTCTCAGTATATCCCCGAAACCTACAGTCACCGCAAAGACTGATGGCCATTTTAGCTCGTAGCTGTGATAGCAGTACTCACTGTTGTGGTTGGCACTCTGCTTAAGGAGAGACAGCACTGCTGGAGACATTTGTTATTATCCAGTGACGGACACAGAGTCATGTCAGCCCCCATGGTTTGTCCAAACTCTTGGTCTTTTGGTTTATGGGTCAATGATGTGACACTCTCCATATAGTTTGGTTAAACTTAGCAGGATTAACATTTCTGAAATAATCTTATTAATTATTTGCATACATTTTTTTTTTTTTAGTCTAACAAATTTTGAGACAATATTTGGGGGATGATGGCAAATATGTTCATGCGGTATAACTGTGAAAACTAGTTTGGCATAATCTTACATTAGAACTAGTTAATAAAAGTAATGGACCACCACTGTTCTGAATATTATACTTAATTTAGAGATAACTTCCTGTAGTCTCAAGGTGGTGTTATCACCATTTAAGGAGCTATTTGGTTAATTTGTGCAAGACGACTATGTGACAGGAAATGACATCACAGGGAAACACCTCTGATGAGCGTAACTGCTGCAAGCCAAGGTTGGCTACTGGTTGAATTATAGCCTAGCATGTATTACTGATGCTGTGAATGGATGTCTAGTGACTATACTGTGGATACAGGCATCTGCCTCCTGCCCAGCAGTCGTTTCAAAACAAACCTCTCAGCGACTCATGCGCGGCAGCACTGTGGCAGCACATGGCAGCAATCTCCCAGCACACTCGAGAGGAGGATCAAGACACAGTAACTTGGTGGCAAGGCAGTGACAGACAGCACAGTTTGTCCAATTATCATTGAAGAGCGGAAGGTCGGCTTGCTCGATTGTCAGTTATTCTTATCAAGATGTTGTCCAGAATTGCATACATTTTGGTTTGTTCAAAGTGTAAAGCAACGCATCAGCGAGTCATTCATCAAGAACAAAGTGATACAGAAAAGACAGCAAGTCAGTGAGAGGACAGGATGTTTGGCATTGATATGGTTTGTGTTTAACCACCGGGACTTTTTTCAGTCAGCGCATCTAAAGCGTGAGAGTTAACCTCCACACGTTGCATATTCCTCTTCTTTTAATCCTGTCTCTTTATAATATATTCTCATTCTTTCATGCCTCTTTCAAGGTTCTCCTTTCATCATCAGTGTATCTGATGTTGGAAGATGTACATACACCATTATGTACAATTCTCTTTGGCATTCATCTGACTCCCCATCTAAACTGTTGTATTTACTTCTGTCATTGCTGTGTACCGCGCTGATTAGCATGGGGAAGGCCCAGTGCATCTAAAGTGCTTACAGAGCAGCAAACAGCAGCATAAAGTCAGCCCGCTGACCTTCACAGACCTGACAGCTCTGACACGCACAAATAACTCCACAACCAAGCTCAACGCATTTCCTCAGCTTTTAAGGGAAACAATTTCGCATTCTTTGCCCAGTGATCTTTATGTGAAGAAATGAGATTATATTTTCTTTTATTCTCTCTAAAAGATTTAAATTGTCGTGGGAGCTCAGAGAAGAAACTGTCACTGTCATTGCATCGATTATGTCGAGTTTATATACACTCAGTTGCCAGTTTATTAGGCATGCCTAGCTGAAACTAGTGCAGTGTTATAAACAAATGCTATCTTTAGAGAGCTTTTGATTCAACTGTATGGTGGAGGCTGCAGTTTGTGGTGCAGCAGAGTTAATCCATCAGTGAGCATAGGCTGAGTAGCATAAACTCCTCTACTTTATTTCCTGCTATAGCCTGTCAAAGCCTGTTCCTTACACAACACCATTATATACTCCAAGCCCCATTTTGTCATTATAAATGAAGTTGAATGATACTAATTATAGCTGCCATTATAAAGAGAAGATCCTCATCCACATGAATGTAGAACTCTCCCCCAGCCCTCAAAATGCGAGAGCTCGACTTCAACTGCACACTGTTCGATTATAGCAGCGCCTGTGCAGAGCCTCACCATGACGCTGTGTCCAACGGGCCGTGCTGCTGAACATTACGTCAAATTCATCCTTATCTGGAGACAGAAATAATGAGTATAGCCAGCAGAAATCTAAGCTCAGAGCAGGCAGTTTCCCTGCAGGGATTTTGACAGAGCCCTCTCTCCCTCTCTCTGCTCTGTCAAGTCTTTCCACGCTGGGGTTGTTAGGATTTACAGTGTTTGGCTGCTCCTGCCCACCTAGCACCACCTATTCAGCTAACACGTCCTCTGCCATGTCTCTACAGGCAGCGCCCCCATCCATCCACGGCCAGATTTTTAACTCTTTGATGGATTTGAATGCAGCAAAATAAGTCCAGAATATGCATATGCAAAGAGAAAACAGCAGAAACAGATTCATAGATTTTACAGTGTTTTGTGTGACGTGTGATTTCATCATTTCCTGAATAAAAGAATGGACATCAATATTCTAGCTTGCACGGTACTGAGGCATGCAACGGAGCGTCAAACGAGTGAAGCAGTGTGTTTAAATCAATTTCTTTCCTCCATTAAGAGCTGAATAAATAGAGTTAGTATTGGCAGTTTAGCACTGGAGACCCTTCAGCCTCTGTTAAAGCCATAGCTGCACGCTGTACTGTGCATTCTCCTTCATGAATATGTGAATCAGAAGACTGTCAGCTAATCTGATCAATCTCTACCGCTGTGTGCACGTGTACCTGCTCACATGTGCATTCATCTGAGGTTCACAACCTACTCTGTGTACCCAAGTCGCTCGCAGTCTGATGAACATTTAAAAAATAATGCCAGTAATACTGCTGTCTTTACCTTCATGTTGAGATTAAGTGTGTAAAGAACACCTCACTATCATCAGAGGGGATGATGTCACGCATTAGCTGGCACTGGACACAAACCAAAGGTTGCATTAGACGCTGCATTTAACGCTGCATGCCCTGCACACCTTGCAGGAGCTGGAGAGCCTTTAACACATAAAAGCCAGATAATGACCTCTGCTGATATGTGCAATGTCAGTCTATGAATTCGTATGTGTCTGATAAGGGAAAAGTGTTATTTGACAGCAGCAATTTTAGCGTGTATACAAAAAAAACTGCTGAGAGGAAGAGGTACAGACAGATAACAGCACCATATGCTCCAGACTGCCCTTACCTTAGGGCTGTGCAAGGCTGCTAAAGAAATGGAAATGATAGAACAAGACCCATGTGAAGTGTTTTGTGATGTGTCGCTGTGCTTTTTTGTGTCTTCAATGGCTGGTGATTTGGCTGCCTCCATGCTTCTGTGTGGGTTTTGGTGCAGCATGTGACAGAGGTTAATTTGGATGTCAAATTATGCACATTGCTCACTCATTGGCTCCTTATTAAATCCCACGTATGCATGTGTGGAGTGCAGGAAAAGGTGATGGCATATGTGGATGTGTGCGGGGTGATGGGGGTGTGGAGCTGGTGGTCACCTACAGCTCCTTGTTTGCTGGAATATTAAGTGAAAGAAAATGCGCCTTCACACCATTAGAGGAGGACTCACAAACACCTACTTCTGCACACAAGCACGCACAAACACACAGACCGAGCAGGATTTGATTAGTACCAGATTCAATTACTCAGGCTCACTGTGATTAAAATATATATATCACAGGCCTGGAGGGCAGCCATAGCCTTGACCTGAGGTTTCCATCTGTGCAAATAAACAAAGCCTTGGTACCATTACGACAACATAAACATACTCCTAAGCCACTGAGCACAATGACATTTTCATTAGGATTTCTCAAATATATTGAGGCACAATCACAGTAAAACAGAGCAAACATGTTAAAAGCATGCCTACCATCTTATGATGTCGATATTTCTTGGCTTTCCGTACATTGTTCAGGAACCGGCAGCCCATCTTTTTGGCGTACCACACGGACATGAACATTCTGCTTCAGAGCCGAAATATAAATCACGGTTGATACTGGGAGCAGACCCTGCTCACCTCCCAAAACAACACACACACCCACCAAGTGTGTGTCCACAAGACATAGAGCCTGCTCCAGAAGTGTCCCCTTTCAACGATACCGCAAAGGCATTATTGCAAAGTGAGCCATTAGATCTAGGCCCTGCCATAGCAGATGATCCAAAACCCCAGAGTGTCCAGATTGCCTCAATTAAAAAATATCTATTTTAACAACACGTGCTCTTTCAGCTTTGCTTCCCACTCAATCTAAATAAAGCATAATACCAAAGATAGCACGCTTTAGACACAGGATACACCTTTGGACAATTATGAATCCAAAATTACAAAGAGAGCCCAATTAGTGTCTTCCTCTTGCTGTGTCGGTGCTGGAGACTTCATTTGAGGAAGCCCAGAACAATCCTCCAGACCAGGCTCGGGTTGTAAAAATTAGTCATCGCTGATGAGGCTCGTTATTATCCGAGACGCAGCCGTCCTGCCTGCAGAAATCGCCCTTCCAGAGTGAAAGTGAGCATTTACAGATCCTTCCACTCTTCGTCAAGTGGACTGCGATAGCGGTGCCTCCCCGCTACTGGTCTGTGCTCGGTGAGAATGCAGTTCATATTTTCTGCTGCTACTGTACTGTACCCCTCCCATCACCGCTGCTCAGGGAAAGAGGAGCGAGCAGGAAAGTTTGATGGCAATTACTTAGCTGTCTCTCTGTATAATGTCGATGCTGGTGATGTGAGAGGGGGAGGAATTATACTTTGGCTGAACTTCGAAGGACAAGCAGCTCAAACTGGCCTGACTCGTCCAAGGGAACACTGGAAACTGAGACGGGGCTGAAGGCCTGTAAGCCCCAGTTCTGCAGGCAGTGAGTCAGGATAGTGGAAACAAAACACAGCAGTAGCAGCGAGGGTGGGAGAATG
Source organism: Chaetodon trifascialis (assembly GCF_039877785.1). NCBI lineage: Eukaryota > Metazoa > Chordata > Actinopteri > Chaetodontiformes > Chaetodontidae > Chaetodon > Chaetodon trifascialis. Next base: position 14,507,408 of record NC_092071.1, on the reverse strand, counting down.
GAGCTTAATCAGGTCATTTTAGGTGTTTTTCTTGTTCTGTTCTTATGTTACAGCCTTTAGTTTTCTTTAAAAAAGCAAATTACAGCATTTCACTGTTGTTTATATCAAAACATTCCTCATCCCATCATGAAACATTCTGAGGGAATATTTATCTAAAACCTTCATACACTCTCTCATTACAGTCCTGCTCAAGCCTCGCTGCCCTTCTGCTGCCAGTGAACTGATAATCATGGACAGCAGAACACTTGAAAGACAGTGCAGATAGAGAATCAGATGGTATGTTTGCAAAGGAAATTACACAAACACTTGCCATATATTATTTGTCCTCAAATAAATTATTTAATGGTCGATGTAGCCTTATAGAGGCACACAACCGCTTATCAGAAACAGAGTCAAATTAGATTTTAAATCCACATCTTTCTTTTTAACAGCTCACTCCAGCTCTCTCTCTGTCTCTCTCTGAAAGACAGATGAATTGACAAGCGTAATGTACGCACACTGACACACACAGAGGCATGCAAACTGAACAGACGTATGTAAGGACACGCTGAAGGACAAGCTGTCAGCTGACGTTCTCATTTTGTTAAATAAAATTCTTCAGTCTACCTATCTAATTTTCTCACCCTTCCAATTGCAAGGCCCTCTCTATCTGTCTTCCTCTGCCACTCAGCGTGAACAGCTCTCTCCTCCTCTTTTTGCATGCAATATTCCACCCCCCTCCCCCCACCCCCTCTCCTTCCCAATGGACCCGAGCTGCTGCTGCACTGTAATTACACCGAAGCTGCAGGGACATATTTAAACATTTATTAAAGAAAAGTAAGGAGGACGGAGAAAATGAAGATAGAAACCAGATACCAACCAGACAAGAGTGCAGAGCAGAAAGGGGAGGGTATAATAGAGAGCTCTTGTGGAAACAGGACAGAAAACAGTAATTGAATCCTTACATTTAAAATGTTCTTTTTGTTTTGCCAGACACATCTTAGAGGGGTCGGCTCTTTTGTTTAAAGGGGATTTGTGTGAAACGTATTATGTACAGGAACAATTCTGTGGTGAGAGGAGGAGAGAATGTGATAGGCATCCTTTTTCATTAGAGGAGACAGAGTGTAACATAAACTGGGTGGTGGGGGTCTTCAGTAAGCACTCACTCCCTGCTCGTCAGGTGAAGGATAAATGGCAGTTGTTGTGTAACATTTTCAGCTCAAAAACTCTAATCTGTTAAGGATCTACCTTCACTGTAACAAACAAAACAGCTTCCTTAAGATTATTTTTGAGACTAATATATGTCAGTGAATAAAGTCCAAGCACTGCCTTGAGGGGAGTTAACGTGTGAGTGAACCTCATCCAAAATACAGAGAATGAATGGAATTTTAAAGACATAGATGGTTTTTGGGGTAATTGTGGTATTTTTACTGCTTCTTCAGACTCACACACACACACTCAGGGATGCCTTCTTTTATGTCTGCATGTGAGGCTTGAATGCTGAATTCAGCCAAGTTTAGCTCGATAACTAGGTGCCTATGGGATTCAGTGCAAAGGCAGGGAAATATCCTTTCTGCTACACTGAAGCTAGAAGACTTTATGCTCATTAGCTTAGCCTTAGTTTTCTAAAACAGCCCTTTCAACAACCCTTTTCTTAACCCTATTACTCTTGGATAAGAGAGCAAATAATGGATTTGCCACCTTGCACAGAGGTCTGTGTGTGCTACATATATCGTATACCATGTGTAATATAAAAACATTTTTTTTTATCTTGTGTTTGCTCTTAGATAGAAGATAACATCACAGTCAGGGTATATACCATGATACAGTAATTGTTTTATAAATTCAATTAAAAAATGGTTTACAATAACCATATTGTGCCATATGTTTATCATTTCATTGGTTTCTTCTTTCATTTGGATTTTCCATGCGAGCCAAAAAGCTGTCTCGCACCTTGAAAAGAGACTGAAATCATCAAAGACCGAAAACAACAAAACTAACTTTCTTTCTGTTGTTAGGATCTGACCTATGCACATGTGCAGAATCAGGCAGGATGCATGGATCCAGTAGTGACACTCCTACTGCCTAAATCCTGTTACCTTGCAAGGAAGTCAGATCTGCAAGATCATGGGAGAATCATGAGATCACAAGATGATGTGAGATTCCAGCCCTGATTTGCTATACAGCCTGCTGCAAATATATAGTAGAGACACTCAGGGATAGCTCCCACGGTGGAAACAGTATTGCCAAATCCCCACCGGTGGACACATGGCATAAAGTACATCACCCAACCCTACATGCATGATGTCATAGCAATTTATGAAGACCCATAACAGGGAGGAGGACATGGTACAGCAGACTTATAGAGTCATATAGAGGAAGAGGTAGGAAGATTCATTAATATGAGCACAGATCAATATCAGAAGTTCTGTGCAGTGTGAAAAAAAATTCTAATTACATTAGTTAAAAAAAAGATGTCATTTGAAGCTAAAGCACCTCTTTGCTAAATCATGTACATAACCCAAAGACCTCCTCTTACTTTGCTAAACCATTGCAGTGCTTCCATAGACAATCCTACCCATAAATCAATGGAGCCCGGAGTGGTACTGGCAAACCCCACACCATTAAAGCAATAAAGAGACAGACTGACGACACCACCTACGCATCAATGACGACCACACGGGCACTACACCGGCTACAAAGGCATCCACACACAGAGGCGTTACTGCAATGCATCATGGAGACAGCGCATACTGAATGCATGCATATGCAGTCCGTATGAAGTACTTCTGTAAATGTGTGAGGGGTACAAACACATTTCTCTCACTGATGACTTTGTGCTGAAGGGTGCAGGATGTCCCATAAGTGAAACGGTTTAATTATAAGCTGGTCCTATTAGACGGTATGTGTTCAAGGTCAGGGCAAGCAGACAAAGGCAAGAAATTATGTATAGTTACAAGACTAACTTCAACCCCGATGAAACGTAAATAAAAACAGAGTGCAGTCATTTTCAAATGAACTGTGTGCTCCTGAGCTCGTGCAGTAACATCCTTTATACATTCATGTGTTCACAAAGTGGTGAACCTCACTCCATCCTGAGGATGGTTCATACCAATCATGATACTGTCACCTGTTACCAATCAACCTGTTTACCTGTGGAATGTTCCAAACAGGTGTCTTTGGAGCGTTCCAGAACTTTCCCAGTTCTTAGTCGCTCCTGTCCCAACTTGTTTGAAACGTGTTGTTGATATCAAATTCAGAATAAACACATACGTACAAAAGTCAATAGAGCAAATGAGGCAAAGCTTTAAATGTATTGTCTTTGTACTGTTTTCAATTGAGTATACATAAAAAAGGATTAGCAGATTATCGCATTTTTTTGGCATCGAGCTTGTTCAACAGAGGCAGAGGGACTGAAAGCCAGATTTTTATCATCCTTTTCAAGTGCATCTCTAACTAGCTTTTGCACTGATTTGTCAATTTGTCACTTTGCTTGTTGTTTTGCTTTAGGTGGAAGGGAGTCCCTCTGCCACTTTCTAATTTGCAAGACAGACAAAATCTTTTGAGCAATTCATGGCTCACGAGGCTAATGCAAACTGTCTGATCATAAAAAATGTTTTATAGAGAAATCAACAAAGCCCTCTTCTCAAGGTTATGGAAGTCTCTCTGCACAGTCTAACACTGACACCTACAGGCTCCACTCTGTCCTGCAAAATGATTACATATATCTGTCTATCCATCCTCATGCTAGATGACACTTTCCACATAACTCTGAAGCTTTAACAGTGACACACATTAGGATTAGAATCACACCTTTCTATTAATTTACATATTTCAGGGTTGGTTTCTGTGCATGTGTATTAAATGTTGCCTGACAAACTGATTCTAGATGATCCATGATCCATTCTGATATGTTCACCACATAGTAGCTTTGGTGCAAGGATGCAGGCATAGAAATATAGAAGCATAGCGTGATGGAAACACTACATTTAAAAAAGTTTTTTCGTGTGAATTTAGGCCCCAAAAATAGTCACTGAGAACAAGCGGAACAAATCTGTCAGACAAAGGAGATTTGAATGACAATGAGTATGAACACACAGATATCATCAGAAAACAGATGACCTCGTACTCTGGCAGTACAGATAAAATAGCATTGAATGAGCAGCCATCTGTCTGGGCAGCCAAACTTTGAGTGACACCGTATCCAGCAAAGGCAGGAAACAAAGACACAACATCAGACTGGTGATGATGATGATGATGATGACCGATGATGACACTGGTAACTTTCGGGGTGACGGAGCGGTGCCGATCGCTGTGCTCTTACCAGTGTGGAAACAGCAGAGGTGTACATTGGAGTGTGGCCCGTAGACATCAACACAGGCTGCAAAACAACAGAAGGGAGAGGGTAATTGTGCAGGGCATGCGGATGGGTACAGGGGAAGAACAGTGGGTTTGTTTTTTTGTTTAGTTTTGGTTTTCATTTTTTGATCAGAGGGGATGCTGACAAGTTCACCTCTGACACCCATTTACACCAGAGGCCACCAAAAGCAGGTTACCAGGACTGCTACACGGACCAAGATCGTCACCTATGAATATTAATACTGAGGTATATCCATAAGAACATCTATAATGAACTCATACTATATGATTTGGATATGATATATGAACTTTTAGCAGTGTTCCCTACAAAAAGCATATACTACAGTGTTGCATAAAATCTGTTTTAAAGGGGGCACCCAAGGCAAACCACGAACACTGACTGCATCTACATCCATTTTTACAACATATATCAGTCTTCAGATCAGATACATGAATTTCAAGATATTAAAACCACTAAAACTGTTCCACAGTAATTATGTGAATGAGTCACTTGCCTGCATTAATTAATCAGATGATGTTCTGCACTGACTGTTACATAGTACACCATAAATTTACTTTGCACTCTTCATTCTGTTTGCAACTTAGAGCACTGGATTTTCATTTATGATCTTGTTCATTGGTAGTTTTTAATATAAAATCATCCCTTTTCACCTGATTGTATACATTACAGTTCTGATCATTCTTTGTCTTCTACTGTTCTTTACCTCTATATCTTCAGTATTTGTTGCCCTTGTGCTTGTTTTTATGTTCAGTACATTAGTATTAGCATTAGCATCAGTACATTTCTGTGTACACATGCTTGGCAAATAAGGCTGATTCTGATTCTGATAAGTTTAAACAACAAGTCAAGACAATCAAACAGAAAATGCACTACGTGTGCTTTATGATACAGCAGCTGGTTCCCCCCAAATGACTCATTGACAGCTGACTGATGAACAGCTTATTCAGAATCGGTTAACCAATGAAGAACAGTGGCATTGTTACATCTGTTACAGCAGGATGGATTCTACCCTGCACCGCTGAAGCTAAACAATGTACCCTGTGCCTATGAATTTTACAAACAGCAGCAGTGCAGCATTTTCACATGTCAGGAGACACTTTCCCTCCCGCTGGAGAAGTTTTATATTGCAGCAAAGCAAGTCATGAAAGTATGAATGTTGGGACAGCTGTATTTGCTGATCCAAGTAGGACTACCTGAGTGGTGATTCATGCTGATCCTGATGTTTACTGATACTACCTGTGCACCTGTCTTTCTTAATATAGACATGCCCCTCTATTAATGGCTCCACTGGAGACATTTTGGACTTTTGCTCGCTGGCACATCAGCAATAGCTGTTACAATAGCAGAGTATGGCATTTAACTAACACTAATTACCACCATCAACACTTTCCTTGCAGATGAATAAGTTAACTCAGGCAACCTTGTGCTTACAAGTCTTTGACCCTTTTGCTGCCAGCAACCAGAAGAGGAAGGTAGGGGAATGAGGGGAGGACAAGCATACAGCTAATAAGAGATGTGAAAGTAAAGCACGCGAAAAATGGGATTGATGCAGGCAAGGGTATCCACTGAAGTTACTCACCATGTCACACAGTAATGAACGGGGTCACCAAACCAAAAAAAAAAAGTCAAGACTGAGCCACCATGAGGAGGCCATTACACTGAGTGAGGAAGCAATACTGGTGCAAGGGGTGACACAAGGTGCAGATAAAGCAGCCATCAACATCATCATCCTCGTCAACAACAAGCAACAAAAAATAACCCTCGTTATCTTGCCATCGTGGTCATTATGATGTAATTACCTCAGATTTAATAATGTATTACACTTATGTAATTATAACTCATCAGGCATGAAATGTTAATACTTGCACAACCCTCCTGACATCAGAATCCAGCAGAATACACAGTAAAAAGCAAAATGGCTCCAACAGTGTTTGTCCACAGTCATCAGTCAGCCTCGGATTGAGCTGATGTCGTAAGAATATATCTTTTATAACTGTTCAAGGATGCAGACCACTGACATGAAATGATGCAAACAATTCACTTTGAACTGAGTGAGCCCAGACCTTTATACTTCACAGTGCATTCAGTTCTCCCTGAAGAGAAACACAAGACTTCATAAATAATGGCACTATTCCAGAAATAGAAATCGGGCCAATCCTGGTTCCCAAAACACTGTGAACAACATCAACATGCTCCCTTTCATGTGATAAGAAAAAATATCCTCAAGATGGGGTTTTGTTGGAGTATAGGTGTCTTAATAAAATAGTTTTTGTTGCTATTGTTGCAGCTTCGATGTCATAGGAACATTTTCTCTGTATGCACGTATGCGCTTTAATGTCTTCTGTGTGTGGATCTGTCTTCTCTGTCTCTGCTGTGACGGGCTGCAGGTGAGCTTCGGCTGATTAGCCGAGTGAATGATTGACTGTGTGAGTGTGGAGGTCGTTACAGGGAGCTGATTGGTTCCAGCCCCCAAGCTTTAAGAGGCCGGCTTCTCCCAGCTCCGCTTCCAGCCAGTCGACATATTTCTGTGTGAAATGTATTATAAACAAACCTTTAAACGGCTACAAATTCTTTGTTGCTGATGGTACTTGGGAGCTGGGAAGAAGGGAGTCTCATTTTTCATGTTGCGCCAGGGTTTCCCCCAGGCTGGGTCCTAACACTATAATTTTCATTTCACTTACTTTTTCCCACTGTTTTACATATTGCCTGTGAATGATTTTTTTTTTTTTTAATCTCACTTTAAAGTTTTCATTTATTATTGTCTGCAAACCTACAGAGCACCAGAACTCCATTTCTATAAATGGAGGGAATACTCCGTGTTAGGAGGGTTGGGACTTTATGATTTAGGTGTATTTTTGCACAAAAGTATTACCTGGAGCAGCTATGCTGAGAAACGGTTTTTGTAGCTTCGTTATAAACCACACACTCCTGCAGACAGAAGTGCTTTTGTGGTGTGAAGAAACCACAGTAGCGAGGAAACGACCATATAGATCTTAGATCTGTCACTGTCAAAGATATTCAAGTGTAGTTTGTGTTTGGTGTTTCTCTGTGTCACATTTATCGCTTTGTGAATGAATGGAGTGCTTTAGATGCTCGCACTCAAGCTAGTTACACAGCGTGCTTGCCAAAGAGATAATATGGCATGCAACAAAGATAAAATGATGAAGAAATAGAGCAGATTATACATTCGGAGTGTTATAGCCTGTGAGGCGTGTTCCCACATTGTTTGTAAAAACAGGAAACATCCTCCCAAACAGTCAGTCAAATACAATGTGGCTATTATTGGAGCAGATTACTTAATTATTATCAATTACTATAATTAACAAAATAGTTGAGCAAAGGACTGATTTATATTCAGGCATGTGGAAAACCTGCATAAAGTACAGGACACAGAAACACTCTCAGCTCGCACTCGAACACTTCATTTATTTTTAATGCAACCTATTGCTGATAGGTGGGTGAAGCAACATTAGGATTTGAGAAAGCTCCGAGGCCTGAGACAAGCATGCTAGAAAAACACATGAATAATACTGAGCTAATTAAAGGTATAAAGTCATGTTATGCAAGTGCCACTGACTGATGAGCAGTCAGAAAGTTGTGTTGCAGCCTCTTCATCTTGGCTACCTTGTCGTGATGATTCTGCTCTCTCCTTCGCTTGTAAAAAAAACACCATCCTGCAGTAAAATGCACTGATTTGAATGAAATGCGCGAGGCAAGATGGTCCAGACTCTTAAGGACAACAAAGACGTGTAGTACAGCCAATAAAATGTTTTGACTGTGCACGGACATTAGCATCCTGCAAGGGAACTTGCATCCTGTGCATATTAAGAAATCTATTTTTGATGCTAAGTGATCGTCCTTGACTGAAGTGTTTTGCCTCCTACAGACAAATTTTGATGCGGACTGCCCACTGTTATTATTGACACTGCAGGTCAGTCTAAATATCACATCCTTAAATTAAATACCCAGTTTAAGACAACAAAGAAAAGACCAAAACTGACAATGGAAAGAAAGAAAGAAAGAAAGAAAGAAAGAAAGAAAGAAAGAAAGAAAGAAAGAAAGAAAGAAAGAAAGGTACTTTATTGATCACATCACACAGTGAGTTAGTTGCACACTACACGCCATGCTTCTCGTGAATGGTGCAGTTGTTGGGGACTATTTTCAGTTGTGGATTAATATACATTGTTGTGTATTGTGAGTATTTATGGCAGCAGGGCAGTTTATGTGGGATTGACAGTAACTCAGCAAAAAATACAACAGGCTGTAGACACATGATCATTGTTTCTCCCTGTTTAAGGGGATTGGCGTGATAATTTTTTGATACTTTATCTGGAGACATATTACAGATACTAACCTTCTCACTGACAATGTAATTATTACTTATCATAAAAGTATATTTCCTGTATGTTACTTCACAGATATACTGGCAGACAGACTTTCTAATATCACCAAGTGTCTGAGAAATGACTGAATGAGTCACGTAATGGAGCTGAAACACTGGAGGGCACACATCATATTTTAAATATTCTTTTTAACAGACTTAAATTACCTCATAATGGTGGATTTTAGGGAAAGGAGCAAGTCTCCTTCCCCGTCACCGTCATAAATCATGCATCCATCAGCTGTGAATAATTACTGATCCCTTGGCATGTGTTGGATGACAAACTCCAGCGGCACAAAGGGAATTAATCATACTAGCAAGAAAGGTCAGAAACGGATGGCATGCATACCCTTTGTAAAAGCAAACAATTTCATGTTTTTTACTCTGTTTTATTAGTATTTTATCATGATGTCTGTGTAAAAATCGAATGGTTGTTCGAATTAAATGATAAAATATGCCATTTTTTGTCCATTTTCTTAACTGTCACAGTACATCATCCCTAAAATATCCCACAAATCTGGTTCAACAGAGACTGACATGTGTCACCTTTCTGCTGTCGACCTCTTCCAGCCACAGGCAGCTGGCTTCATTATGGATCATCATGGATTATTTATAAAGTGACATAGACACAGAGTCAGACTGTTATACATAAAACTTTTGTGTCCTGAAGTTTCTTGTGCATTCCTGGATTTCAACGCTGCGTTTTCATTTGACACTGTTCCTGAACTGAACATCTCACACAAATCTACACGGCCAGCTCAACCTGAGCAGGCCCTGTATGTTTTAAATAGCAGCGGTAAAGCACCAATAACTCAGCCTCTCCTCTCTGCTTATTAAACTAGAGCCTTTTAATGGACATATTTGCTCCTCGGGGGCTTCAGTGTACTCCCATGAGGGAAATAGAAAAACACTTTCCCCCTCAAAGCAAATAAATACAGGAACTCTTAAGTCTTAATAGCCAGTGAGGCTGTTAAATTACATGTGTGGGCATATGAGATGGATTGTTATTGAGTATGCATTATAGCTTACACCTGCTTGCATTTGTAGCTACAGTATGTATTCATTAGTGCACTTCAAGCAATGTGACTCTGCTCATATTCCCACTGATGTCAGCCGTATCTTTTGACTGTGTAACCAGGAGTTCTGTGTTGCCTGCGTCAATGTCTCACAGAGGTTTGTGTCTCTGCGTTCGATTTTGCATTTGTAAGACATGTATCTTAAATACTGTAAGAAGCAGCTGGGTGTCTGTACGGCTTACATTAGCGCCCACATGTGTTTGAATTACTCTTTCCACTGTAAGTGAAACAAACGCATGCTACAGTACACGCATCTGTTCTTGCTATTTGCTGTTAAGATTCTTCCTCTACAAAACAATGAGAGATTGTATTTCAATTGGAATCATCACTGCTAGTACACGTTAAAACCTATTAGGATCAATCGATCTCTGACCACATCCTGAAATGATTCAGGTGATCATGTTACTCAATATATCTCGTGTCCACTTGCACTTTGATTTCCATGCTGTTAAGCTTCCATATCAAATTACCCAATATGCATGTTCACACAGGCATAAAGCTGACACTTAAAGGTGCCATGGGCCGAATTTCCTCATAAACGCATTATGTTCCTGTCAAAGTATTTATGTAGAAGAATTAGGAGTTTGAAAAATTGAGAGCTCATCATTTCAAGTGCAAAGTTATAATAGATAATGTGTTGTAATGAAACCACTTGTGTGTGAATTAAACTAAATGAAACTAAACTTAACAAGCTTAGAGGGTGTTGTGTCTCTGAGTGCAGCAAATTACAATGAGACAAATCTGTCTGGTGATTGAACTCTGGAGTTCAGACCTAGTATTTGTATTAACAACCGAGTAATACATCATTTTGATTTAAAACATTAGCACCCTTACTTATCCAATCAACAGTTATCCACTTCTGCAGTCGCTACATTTAGAATAATTGTACAAGTGTTTCTGATCTGCAGCAAAAATGTAAATATCTCCGATTAATCTAATTAGATTGCAGAGTGGCTCACAATTTAATTCAATATTTGGTCAAAAAAGACGATACCGATGTCACACTGAGTCACACTCCCGTGGTGAAGATGTAAGTGTGACCTGCCGGTCGACGAATGATGATGATGAGTGCTGACGTTGTTTTGTGCTCTCGTAATAGTCCTGATCAACCACATACATGAATAAAGCATGTGTGAGAGTGTGTGTCTTACCTTGACAGGAGAGATATGTGTGTGTGGTGTGTAGCCATGAATGGCCTCCATGGCAGCAAGGTTCTTGTCACTCATATGAAGCATCTCGGCACTTTTCCCTGGAGCCAGATGTGCTGGACTGTGCTCCAAGGGGGGCGTCTCCTCATCCTGGTACCTGTACTTCTGCAGACACACACACAGATCCAGATGAGGCTGTTAGTCCCAATAGGTTTCATGCATGAGTGTATTTTAAAGGTTGATGATGTTTAAGTTACAAGCAGAAATGACTGTCAGCCTCATTTTTATAACCTTTCATTGACGTCTCATCTCCTTTAAACTTTATGGTGTGAATAACAAAGTCCGTTCATGAAGGACACAGAGCAGTCCTCCCATCACGGAGGCATCTTTAGCCAAATGCACAATCCATACGCAAATCTCACATATCACATAACATGTGTGACGCCTACAAGTGCAAAGTGAAGACATCACAGGAGGCCTCCAAATATTGCCATTGTGTGTTGAGCAACGCGATCGTCCTCCACAACCACTTGGAGCAACCAGAGCCATGACTCATAATGGCTCTACAGTAGCAGATCATGCAGCTTCTTCCTAGTAACCTTACTCCCCTACCGATATCCCACACCTGGGCAGCGTGCCAGCAGCCCACTGCGTTAGCCACACACGGTAGGTTTCATTCTAGGCGTGATGACACAAAATCTGCACACAGCATTTTCCATTACAAACACATCAGAAGGTGGGCAGCATCGTTGTGCAGATCTGCCACACTGTCCTGTGGGTTAGTGGTGCTTGTGTTTTCGCTACAAATCCGTACTCCCCCCAAAGCCCCCCAGGCTCGCAATATGCTCTGCTGCACTGCAGATGTGAAGAAGCCCGTTCTAAAAACAGAGAAATGTTTGAGGGATCTTCTGAATTTTGGCTGATGGCCCGATGGCCGGCTCCGCCACTCTACCCTCTTTCTATCTTTTTTTTTTTTTTTTGGAGGCAGACGGAGAGGGAGGTGCATCACCGAGCACTGTCTCAGATGGGCTGCCTAGCAACCAGAGCAGAGCAGAGATTGCAGTGCCACAGTTGGGGCTGCCAGCATCGGTCCTGGATCACATTACACTGAGACAGCAAGAAAGAGAGGGAGTGAAACAGAGATGAAGATAAAGGAGAAAGTGAGGGGGATGGGTAAAAATGAAAAAGGTGAGGCTGTCAATAAAGGGAAGCAGAAAACAGCAGAATGTGGGTGGACCTGAGAGAAAATGAATAGTTGTTGATAGCACTGTTCCATAATTACACGTTGATAAGCAGGAAACAATTGATTTTTCTTTATTAAGTGCTGCAGAGGTGGGCATTACTGCGTAAATATAAACCCAGATTACATGTTATGTAACTGTATACCACCAACTTCCTATACACAGTACATACAGTCTCATAAAACCGAGCAGCTCTTGGCTAATTTACTAACCTCAATCTTCTCTATATGAATAACTCTACGGAGTAAGACTGAATTAAAAAGCACAAAACTTAAAACTCAGAACGATTAGTAAATTACACAGTAGGCCCTTTGGTTGCCACGTCCTCCCCCCTTTCCCACATGACCAACATTCTTGCTGCCATGTTGCCTTCTGTCCCACTAGTGGGGGATGTGACGCTTAACGCTCAAGATAGGTTACAACGTGTCCTTCTGGACGGGGGCGTTGGTGCATTTCCTCTGATCAGTGAGTTGCATGATTGTTGCGCCCAAGATGCATTTATTTGCGGGCGGTATCTTGGATCACAGTTTGGTATGAGCAGCTGAATTCTGTCAAATGCAAACAGTACGGATTTCACGTGAAGTTAAAGGGACATTTTTCAAACACGTATTGCAGCGCCAACATCACTGAGAGGCCAATTCTGATCAGTCGATAAAGAGGCACTTAAGTAATGGGTTCGTTAGTGGTCCAGCTAGTTACTCATGATTGCATTCACCTGGTGTTCCAGATATCAATCAGCTCCTGATTACCCAGTCCGTACCCTTTTACACAGGTCTGTACCTGCAGCGTTTCACATAAGCTACACAAATCACACTTTCCACATTTTACCCACATTTGAGTCTAACACGCATGCTACGATCACATCAAAATTTAACCCTGAAAAGGATTCATTAGGAGAGCCTTGGGAACCGAATGGTTGCGCGTGTGCTACATGGCCTTCGCAGCGTCACCAGTTCCTTTGATGCCTTGCAAAAAACAAAAGGATTAATTAAAACTACCGTCTAAAAATCATGGATGACATGGGTAACGGGTATAGAAGGGCCTGAAATTGCTCATTTGTACTATTTCTCTAAGAGCTATGCGCTTGATATTGCATCATCGATTAGTGGTGCCTGAGCTATAGTATTTAACTGTACTACAAGTATACATTTTGTTGATAGTGCCTTTTTTGATAATATTGTTCTACGTTTAGTTCAAGGTAGTGAAAGTGGCCTTGTGCCTGGGAAACAGTTCAATTTTCCTGTTTTCATCATATACTTTAATCTGTCAAAATTAGGCCTCACAAGACCCTCACAGTATTATGTTACTGCAGTTAAAGGCTGTAAGTGTATAAATGTTCTAAATACAACTGAATGATCATTGGTATGCGGAGATAAGCCGGCACTATTTTACACAGACACTTAAAAGGTGCTAAGTGTGCATGGTTTATACAGCTTTGTTGTTGTTTTCTTCAGTCTTTCTTGTAATACATACCAAGCTCTCCCATGCCCACTATATGATTAACACAGAGCTGGATTAATACACCTAAAACCAACATGATAATTGATATTATTTGTTTTAATAAACATAATTGGACATCATGTCAATAAAATTTGTTTTCCTGGGGCCCTTTTTTCACACGCAGGGGGTCTATAACAGCTTGCAACAATTAAAATCTGCTTCTAACTGTACAAACAGCCCACTAAATTACCTGTGCAACAAAATCCCTCTGAGCTTTGCTGGCTTTATTGTATCAGTATATCACCATGGAAGGAATCCAGTACATCTTTAAGGAATTATGCTGCTGTAAAGGTCAAAATAAGGAGAGTCTCCACAGTTCGCAGTTGGAGTTGTTGGCCCTCCCGTACTATAAAAAGAACCACGCACTGAGTAGCTGAATAAGCTGTTCCTTTAATGGTTAAATGAGTTAACTGAATGTAGAGCAAATGTCAAATGCTATCTGCCATCTGAGTTTGTAATTCAAGGACCAAGCTGTTAAATTACCGTGCATTAGGTAATGGAATGAAAGCTAACCTCACCTCTCAGGCATATAATTTCCAAGAAAGGCAGACTGCAAACGCATTTGATGTGTAAGGTGTTACGGGAACCGTGAGGAGCTCTCCTGGTATCATTTTAAAGGTTGCAAATCCCCACTGCATCGCCACAGAATTTAAGCTTCTGCAAGTTCATCTATTTGCATTTTCGTTAATGATGATTAATCCTTTTTTTTTCTGCATTTGGATTAATTTTAACAGTTGCTGCTCTTGTGAACTCAGAGGGATTTTATGTCCCGTGCTAAGGCTGTGCGACGCTTCACAGCGCTGTCAGAATTAACTATGTGCTGGAATTTAGTTGCGTGCCGTACAAAACATCTCAGTGAGGTTAAATCTGAACAGGAAATGTACTGGAATTAAATGGAATTTGAATTAGTTTCATAAAGAGATGTTTAAATGATGACTAGCCACATTTCTCCTGCTTAGGCAGCTGCTAATAATACATTTTCTGAAACCAAACAGCTTATTTGAATAATCATCCAGGATACACAAGCAGTATTTCACTATCTAATAAATACATGATAGCAGTTTTTCCACAAATGCTGTATGCGGCTCTTCTATTAGAGTTAAATGAACTGACTGATCTGTGTCTGCAACTATACAGCTAACTTTACACATTTTGAATTTACCACATTTACCTTGTGTAACTTGCACACATAAATAACATACAGTCTTTACCATGCAGCCATATTTAAAAACAACTATTTGAAATGTTACCCACTAGCACCTATAAAGCACTCACACTTCAGCTCAATGCTTATCGACACTGTAGACATGTAAAAAAAGTGACGCATTAGCTGCACGTCATCACCGCTCATCGTCACTTCGGAGCGCTGATGGTCTTCTGAACTCTCTCTTTTCCTCTACAACCCATCGAAATACAGTCATTGTTGCCTTCTCAGTTGATTTTCACTCTCAAGTGTCGTCTCAAGCGCCAAACCCCAAACACAGCTTTCATCTCATTTGCATTATCACAACTGCTGCTGCCAGCCAACACCTACTAGTACAACTGTTTTTTTTTTTTCATGTATATGTAAGCCTCAGAAGTAGAAAATTCACTCATCTTCTGCCAGTGCTAACTTCAGACTATTCTCCAAGGTGTTTCAGCACAACACTTTGACAAGTGTTATTATCCTGTAGCTATGTATGCTGCAACAACAACAGACTTTACATTTACCATGGGGCAGAATGCTTAAAGCTGCACCAGGAAGGGTTTTAAAGTAAGACTTCATCTAGCCTAAATCAAAAAGCTGGGTCTGCAACAAAGAAGAGCTTCTCATCCCCCCACGGAGACGCTCTAGATTCACCCTCTTTGCCCAAATTTAAGTCTTACTTTGGGTGTAGTCACTCTAATCTCTTTGTAATGCTGAAAATTAACAGCAGACACAAAGCTTTTACTGTACCTGAACAACACGGCAACCACAGAAACATGGCTCAGTAACTGTAATTTGTAAAGTGCATGCCAAATTACACTAAGACTAAGAGAGGAGAGAGGAAATGTATTTCCTAATTTATGATAACCTCCGCCGAGGAGGTTGTGTTTTTGGTTTGTTTATTTATCTGTCAGCAGGCTTATTTTTCATGAAACTTGGTGAGAAGGCGTAACATAGGCTAAGAAAGAACCCATTAAATTCTGGAGTGGATCTGAATCACGGGGTGCAAATCAAAAATTATTTTTCAATTTCATTAATATTGTGAGATAGAACATTTGGAGGAATAAATCCAGCAGAGTAGTAAGTAAAGCGAGGCTAAGGAAACATAAATACACAAAAATAATGAAACTAAATATACTCTTACTCACATTCAAATGTGAATTGTCTGCGATGAACTAGACCAGAGAAATTGAGGAGAAATGTTTGAACTTTATGCATCACAAGAACAAACGATAACAATGAAGTCTGCAGATTTGCACATCATAGACGAGTGGACGACTGGCCTTGGCCTGCACTCGCCGACTACCCTTCTAGCTTATAATGTATGTATGAATTCATTAGATAAATCAAGCTCCAAACACAGCAGCACAAGCCCATTTGTGTTAAAGGTAGTCACTGAGTGCAGAGGGTCCTCCCGGCCAGGCTGCAGAGTGAAGGTGTTTCATATCGAGCATCACCTCGACTGCATCAGTACATGCATCTCCGACAGGGAGCTAATCTCAGTGCACATTCTGCCCAGAAGCATGACTTAGATTGCCCAACTGAAACTTTGATCAAACATGTAAAAATCCTTTCAGTGGTGCATGTTTTGAAGCTCATTACTGTCCCACCCAACTTAAGGCTTTCTCTAAAAATAAAAATAAAATCCCTAAAGTGCTGCTGGGCTTTCTTCACCACCAGAAGGCTGATAGTACTACAGTGAAACAGGAAAAGTCATAAAAAATAAATAAACTCCCCGGATACATGCTCAGCTCTGTTTTAGAAGCTCAACATATTCAGTCTTCCTTACATTTCGTTCTTAAATATTCGCTTGTTAATTTATGTTCATCTAACCCAAATTAATGAGATTCTGAATCTTGTTTCTGCGGGATGATTCATCACTGATAAGACCCACACAGATGCATCATCCTCAAATTTAATAATCAGATTAGAGTCATAGATACAGTAAATGGTGCCATAGTGGGTGCTTGGCTGCGGTGCTTCTGCTGAGGATAGTGCGGGCGGGGGGAGGTTTCCATCTTGTCTTGTCTGGAGCCTGCTGTCACAGAAACGTCATGCAAGAAATGAATGATATTTATATGATACGTAGGAAAACTGCAGACCATGTGGACTCAACCAGGCTGGGTTTTTCTATGAAAAGAAATGGAGCCGTGACAAATACCGGAAGCTACTCTCGCAAATAATAACGACCATAAAACTGACCCACAACAACAAACACAAATTAATTTTGCTTGTGTGTTACAAAAGAACAGTTTTTCTTTTCATTGCATTGTCAACTGCCCCTCCAAATCCACTGAAACAGCAGTGCCACTGACAGTTAAAACGCTTAATTAGCTCAAAAATACTCAAAGGCTTTTGGATTTTGCAGTTTACAGGTCAGGTGCAACTTATTCCCCTTCACAGGTCTCCCACTCCCACAAGGCTCAGTAGTCTTGATCATCCCCTCCCCCTCTGCCTACAGAGGCATGCACACACCATTTTTATGCTGAGTACATACATTTTTATGTATGTTGCACTTGTAGTGGGGTATTGTAGTATTAACCCTCCCCCAGTCGCTCTCTGTCCACACACACAAACATGCAAGTGGAAGCCATGTTAGCGCACAGCACACAGCACTGTAGGGCCGGTTAATGGTTTCACTGGAAACAAATGAGCAATAACAGCAGCAGTATTCTTTTATCCTGTGACCATCCTGGCAAAAACTAAACTGAAACAGCTCTTTGGTGCAGCAGCAGTCTCTTTGCTGCTGTTAGCTAACAGCACCTTGAAAAATGCTCTTGTTTCTAATTGGCTATCCATACAAGAAAAAGAGAAATTCAGAGGGTTGTCTCAAGCGTTAGTGAGAGATTTGTCTAAATACAGATATTCCAAAATATAAACAAATGGAAAAATTCATATTTTCAACATGGTTTTTGTGGTATTTTTAGGCTGTTGGAGAAAAATGATAGCTTAACGTATGTTCAAACAGAAGGAAAAGAGAATTTTTTTTGCTTTATTCCTTAGTTGTACTGTAGCTAGCTAACTAACAACGTCTGCGCCACCAATGTGACCAAGTGACCAGTCAAATTGCGGAAAAAAAGGGAAATTAAGTCAACAATATGACAGTTCCACAGTCATCTGTCATCCACCATCACCTGCTGCATGTGTCGCTTTTTGGCCAGATTCAATGATGGTCCTGTAGCAACATAAATTATGATGTAGGAATAAACCAACATGGTGGTGTCGGATAAACTGCCGGCGGTGTGTGGGAGTGTGCCTGCGTGAGTTTGTGACATCTATGAAGCAGATTCATGAAACAGATAAGTTGAAACATTTCACCTCACTTCACAAATGTTTGTCTACGCACACCCACTCGCGTCTACATGCAGTCACCTCGCATCCAGACTTCACCTGGAGTTGTGAGTCTGAACACACCTTTAGAGTTTATGTGCTCTTTGAATTAATGAATGCTGATGTCACTGAAGATGAGTTACTTACTGATTCTGTCTGTGCACCACATTGAGGCTGAATTTATTTCCAAAGGTTGATGATGCGTATCTGTGCCAGGTGCTTAGTGAGAGCGAGCTTTTAATATATGTATGCTTTTGTCAAGATAAATTAAAAGTATTTATGACGTTCACTTCGAGTGAAAAGGGCCTTTATAGGGTATTCAAGGGTCCCAGCACCATTTCTGCAGCTCTGATGTGTTTACCTCAAGGCTTTAAGTGGAACACCATGTAACTAGGCAACCCATCTTGCAATGATATGCAGATTCAGCTCTGGTGTTTTTGACATTTGTAAAGGATTATGTTGGCAAGTTTGGATATTTGAGTTCTTTCAAATAAGCCATGAGACTCTTGCAGAAAACCCATACGCTCTTCAGTGCCATCCCATCAGTCAGACACAGTTTACTCTTACGAGCAACATCGACTTGATTGCTAGTATGATTATATTTTGCATGGATTTAACAGATAGCGACAGTAAGAGCCACTTCTGTACAACGCTAGTTTTTCTACCGCCAGTGAGCTACTTGCTCCTGCAACCTGCACATCCATTGCTCACACAACACCAGCTGCAGTGTTTGATAGCAGATAAGCTGGGAAGAGCAAGTTAGAAAGGTAGAGGCGACCCCGAATGATTCAATCTCTGACCTGAACGGACCATTAGTAAGCATCTGCTGCTGCACATTATTGTTGTTGCTGCAACACTGCCAGCTTACTGTCAGAGCTGAGGCTCACTGCTCTTTATAAAGCAAGATGACAAACAGCGGGATTAAATAGGTCAAATCCATAGGAGGAAAGGTATGTTTGCAAGGCTATAAAAACAGCTACAGTCAGGATGTGAAATGTAAAACCAGCGCCTCGCACACAGCCACACAGACTGCACATTGCACTGCAGCACAGCAAACCACCTCTGCTTTGATATCACCTGCGGATAGATATTCTCTACATCATTACTCTTGATCATTTGATTGGTTGGCTGGTAATGAGTGACAGCAGGTCGTTTTCCTGTCCATTTTCCAGTAAGGACGTCTGAGCATCGATTCTCGGGGTGAGGTAATCATCGATCTTGATATTGAGATGAAGGCACGCTGAACCCCGAGTCGTAAATCATTCATTATTTAATACTCCGTCCTCATTTAATCTCTACCCTTTTGGCTAGTTTACATTGTATGGCCCTCAATATAAGCACTGCGCTGGGCCATAGCTTAAAGACAAACTTCAGCGAGGCAGTCCGTCTTGATTAAATGTTGTGAGGCCATCAATGAGCATTAAGCATAAAAGAGCACATTAAAGCACTGCTGAATGCTTCCAACCACATAAAGACCCTTTTAATTAAGTTCCTGAATTAAAGATGACTGGGAGACTCTGCGCTGGGCTTTGTTTAAGAACAAAGGTTATGCAAACAAATAACCTTGGAAGATCACCTTGGGAAAATGACCAGTCACGTGGCAGCAATTGCAAAATACAGCAGATGCTTAGCAAACCTATATCGGTCCAGGAGAGGGTAGGACATTAATTGAAGAGGCGAAGCTGGAAATATATAGAAAAATTGTGTCATGATATAGGACAACAGTAAAAGCATGTCCCTGCAATATAGTGAACATCCCAAAAGACCTGGCCACATAAAACCCCACCAATAACAACCCACCACGAGACTGCAACAGACTGGACACAAGCTGTTTGAGGACTAGTAAAGCTGCTGGAAATATGCAGTGTGTGTGTGTGTATGCAGAGCAGATATGTGGGCATGTTGAAGGGATATACCATGACACTAGATAAATTCTCAGGGTTCACCTGCTGATGAAAGAACAAGCTTGGCACCATCAGCGCATTTCAAAAGAAAAGAATTCATTGTGCAGTGACAGACCGCGTTATTATTATTTTAAGCCAGATCTGTTAAAAGCAGCATTACTGTACCAAACCAAGCACGATCCATTTTAATTGAGAAATTAATCCCATTTTCAAATCTGCTCTTATTACAGAATAGATGTTTGCTGGGGAGTTACATTTCACTGGCTGCCCATGATAACTGTGGAGGCAACTTGAGTCTGTGGCAGGAGAATTTTAATACGTTTTCCCACGAGGAAGGTGTGGCGTCTCAGATGGGGAAACAGAGGAAGATATGAGCCAGGAGGGAGTGAGGCACATGGGATTATCTGTGCTAGTAATACTGAACATTGAGCACAGCAGGGTCTCCCCTCCAGAAACTCAGAAAGCAAACACCCACATTAATTCTACCAGCGGTGTCTCACAAACATGGAAACTGTTCTCGTCTACCAGACCAAATGTAAAAATAATCACAATTAATGAAACAAGGATAATATCCACCTATTTCCCATCGAACTAATCAAAATGCAAGAAAGTGAATCAGATTCTAGCAGCAAGGCGGAACACAAACTGAATCCACAGACAAATTATCTGGAGCTCTGTACACATGCACACATCACTTTGGCAAGTGTACAGACAATGCCTGGCCAGAGCGGACCAGTGTAGTCGGATTTGGCTTGGAAAAGCTAACAGACTAGCGTGCCATGTGGAGGGAAACACTGAGCTGGCTGCCATACTGGGAACACCTGAAGCTGGGGGGGTGGTGGTGGTGGGGATGTGTGCATCGGGGATGTGACGGACAATCAGTGCATGAATGAATGACCATGCTCTCACTTTGGAAAGAAAAAAAAAAAAAAACAGCATCTCCCACACAACATTTAGACCAAAAGCATACTGCAATCACAGCAATCACACAGCTGAACATAATAGCCTGTTTTCTTGTGCTGATAATAAGCAGCTGGGTTCTGATTCATCAGCAGGCTTCAGGAAACAGCAGGGGTACTGTGCATGTTGCCTGGTTTCGAGCGGTGTACAGTTTCTCTGATGAGGAATGATATTTAAGTGGCCCTGAGCAATAAAGTACATTTCCCCAAGGTCACAAGCATGCCATGCAGCGTGCTTTGCTGGGACGCAAAGCTTAATGAGAAGCAATCAGCATGGGTGAACCATATGGTCAGCCACTAACGGTGACCTGGAAGGCGGCAGCTGATGGTGATCCACGTTTCATTCATTAAATCTGAGCAAACATTCATGGTAAAGAAACACCAAACACAAACACGCCTGCCAAGGACGCCGTCGCCTGTTCCGTGTAAATGGAAATCAGCCGCCTATGAAAAAGAAGATACTACGCTGTGAATGAGCTGCTACCTGAAAGCATATGGACAAGACAGGAAGCCGTAGGTGAGTGTGATTACTGCACTAATTACTATAGTGGCGGTGCAACGAGAAAAGAGCAGTTCAAAGGAGCTACAACTGGCACAAGCACAAACGCGCGATGTCTTCCGGATCTCGCTGTTTGCCACAGATTTGTGCAAACTAAACAATCCATATGCATGTCGAGAAGAGTCGCTGCCGCAGCCATCCGGCTGCCCAGGCTTACCTTGCACCCGAACATGAGAGACAGGGTCCGGTTGCTGCAGATGACCTTACACTGGCACATGACCGGCGAGAGACACTTTAGATTCCTGACAGGCAGAGACATCAGTCCAGAGCCTCACAGCAGACAGACAGCACAGAGCAGAGCCCGTCAGTCCGCCGCCACTCACCCACAGCCACGGTACAGTTAGACGAGGGAGCCTGGGAGCGGGGGAGGGGGTGGGTGAGTGAGTGGGGGGGTCAGGTCGGTGATGCCGGTTAACAGGCGGGCAGCCCGGTAGAAATGTGGACGTGGCGGCACTCGGGTCGAGTGTTTTTATTAAACCTCAGATCACGCATGTTTGTCACGGTTAAAGCGTCGGTCTGTCGCTGCACGATGCCATGTTGTCCAAAGGTTTAACACCCACAGCATCACTCATGATTAGTACTAGTCTCTCTCTCTCTCTCTCTCTCTCTCTCTCTCTCTCTCTCTCTCTCTCTCTCTCTCTCTCTCTCTCTCTCTCTCTCTCTTGATTGACCGTAAAGTTTGTACTCAACGCGCAGCTGGAATCATAAGGGGAAAGAGACTGAATTGAGAGATCCGGTGTATCTATTTTGCCCAAAGGCAGCAGGATAATAATATTGGTAATAATATTCAAGTTAAAACACACACGCGCGCGCGCGCTCATCTCAAGGCAGAGGAAGCGGGGACACATTAAATGGCCACACATCAAACAGACTGCTTCACCACCACATGTTACAGTGTGATTACTGCGCCCCCTGTCGGGTATCTGCGGGGACTGCTCCAGGAGCTCTCCGTGGTGCTGAAATGTTTCAAATCAGTGGACAGCTCTTGATGGCTGCAAAATGACTTCGCGCATCTGCTTGCTGATTGAGCCAAAAGAAAAAGTGTCATTCATCAACACAAGGTTATTGCCAGTGTTTGTCTCTGTCATCTTGCAGCATTTCATAAATGAGACAAAATAGCAGAAGAAGACCTTTTGAACTCATTTCTCATAAATAGACGGAAATTCATTCACAACAGATAGGAAAGCTGATGTGTGATGTGCAGGTAAACAAACACACAGCCGCAAGCAATCAATGAAGTAAAGTGAAAAAATATCAGACTGAAAAGGATATTCCTTCCTGTTTTTGTGTTAGCATTTCTGAGGTGCACTGTTTTTGATTCGTTAACTCATCTCCCCACATCCCTAACAGGCAGTTCACGTGAGTGCATGTCAACTTTTAACATTGGTGCTGTAAACAGAGTTTAAATCAAGACAGAATGTTTAAAAATTAACCGAACAATATGTGATGTGTTTCTCTGAAAGTGCACACTTAAAACTCATAAATAACTTAAATTAAAATTAGACCCGATGATTGATATAGTGATAGAATTAGTTGCAACTGAAGTTAATACACAACCTCATACAATGCACATTTATGAATAAATAGAGATATAAAATGTACTGAAGATAATCAGCAGCATCAATAACAGGTAACCACAGTATGTCTTTACAGGCTTCTCAAGATGAATGTCTCATTTAGCCTTCATGTGTGTTTTGAGCCTCTCTTCCTGTGTGTGATTGTGCTGACATGGTGAGCCCACAGGGTGGAGTGAGAGAACCAGGTAGGCTAGATTTAAATATTGTGCATTCATCTCAGGACCGACTGCGGCGCAGGGCTCAACGCTGCCGGGTGACGTCAGCGTTAAATCGAACGCACAGACCGTTCCAAATACACCAGTGTGCTGCTGATAGTTTTTTTTTCTTCTTCTTCTTCAAAACCTTATCACCCTCCCAGAGAGTAGGGGATATCCTGGGAAATCTGCAATGTGCTAAAGACATCAGCAGGATTATCACGGGCCTACAGAGGGGGATCATGAATTTCAACACAGTGTGAAGTAGACTAGTGTCACTTTCTGAGGAAAAATATTCTTTACACTCCACTCAAAGGCAAGAAAGAAAGAGGAGCCTATAAATCGACAGATACAATCAATACAAAAAAGTGTAAGAAAGCACCCTGTACAGTAATGCAGAACAAAAATCTATACAGCTAGACAGCCCTCAGTCTTGATCACATAATATTTGAGATGTGTGTGTGTGTGTGTGTGTGTGTGTGTGTGTGTGTGTGTGTGTGTGTGTGTGTGTGTGTGTGTGTGTGTGTGTGTGTGTGTGTGTGTGGGCACAGCCTGGCTCACATTCTTCTTTTAATACTCCAGGTGCATGACGTTTTTCCTCTTAACAGTTGGTCTAACTTTATACTTTGACTCTTGTCTCTGATCACGTAACAACACAGAGAAGACCTTTCAGACGGTTTCCATGGATATTACTTTCTCCAAAGGAAAACTCTGTCCTTGAATGCAGCAGTGAATGTATTTTAATAAGGGACTCTGGCATTGACTGTGCACTGAAAAGCGATTGCAACGATGAGTAACAGACTTGCAATAGGCCGCCTCTTCAAAATCACACAAGGGTGGTTCCACACATTCTGCTCTACTCCTCTTTAAATTACGTCCACACAGTTTTCTCTGCGTGTTCCCCTCCCATCAAACTCCACTCTGATGGCAACTGACTGAGGTCTCCAAACAAGTTCAAATATCTAATCATTTCATCAATGATCTGCCTTATTTCAAGAGGCTTTTACAAAGCAGAGATACAATTACAAAATGAAGGAATGAAGAAAGGAAAGGTTTGTAATATCTTTTAGTATTGATGACTGTAAGTATCTGGTTCTGCTTTGTCTTGAAATAACTGTTGACACGGACAATGCACAGGAACCTTTTCATTTCTTTGCTGAGCTCTGGCATAAGAGCAACGTTAGCCCACACATGCCACAGAAAGGCTTTTTGTGTGTATATAACGCTGTATAGATTATACAACAGAGGCTTTTCTACATTTAAAATGTACACATATTGGATTCAAGCAGCACATCATTTTCAGGCACATCATACGTAACGATGGATACGACTGTAACGCCATCCATAATTGTTATAGGAACAGCGTAATTTCTATAGTGATCCTATACTGTAAGTGGCTTCCCCCCTCCATTATAGCAATATGTAAGCGTGGGAGTCACAAGGAAACCTGAACTGTGGTGTTCCAGTGTTGAGTAAAGCATTAACATCCTAATGCTGCATTGTGTGTGTGAGTGTGTGAGACAGAGAGAGAGAGAGAGAGAGAGAGAGAGAGAGAGAGAGAGAGAGAGAGCCCCAAAAGAGCTGGAGTGTTTCCATGACAACATCTGCAGGGGGTGGCAAATTCCTAACAAACAGTCCACTTGCCAGCAGCATCCTTGGTCACCCTATCTATAAGATGACTGCTTGTCACGGGTGATTGTGAACATAAAAGCAAGTGTCTGCGTGCGATATCAATGAGACTCACGCCGGTGTTTTCTCCAAAACATGGAGAATATGAAGAGGGCTAGAAGAACAAGCTTATTATTCGCCAGTGGCTGTTACAGCAGCTCGCTGAGCCTCTGAGTGCCAGAAATTGTGCTAAGCCTAATACGCTGTAGGTTGAGCCAGATGTGCCATAATTAGCATTTTCTCATCTTGTGGTTGAGGAGAACCTTTACATAAGAGATAAAGGAAGAAATGATCAAAGTTGCCACACTAAAAATTTCACTGTGTGCAATCTGATGCCTTTTTTATGTCTCTGCATGCAGTGTCCACAAATAGATTAAAATCTTCACAATTACAACCAAGTTGGAACTTTTTTTTTTTTCAAATATGCTTGCTCCTATTGATCCTTTGTGCCCATCTTAGATTTCACTGTATACATTCTTTATTTATATGTGAATGACACCATAGTTTTGTCAGACAGAATGTGACCATTTTCTATTTTTTTTTTGACATATACTCAATTGAAAACAGTACAAAGACAATAAATTTAAAGTTTGGCCTCATCAGCTTGATTGATTTTTCTAAATATCTGCTTAATCTGAATTTGATGCAGCAACATGTTTCAAACAAGTTGGGTGAGGAGCAACATCAGGCTGGGAAAGTTGTGGAACACTCCAAAGGTAAAAAGGTTCAGTGGTAACTCCCGTCATTCAATTCAACTCAAAAATCAGCGACGAGACCACCACAACATCCATCTTCATTTGTCGCCAAAAAACCCACAGAGGAAGGTACATGAATGCGTCCTTTTAGCTCACTGACTGGCTGGCCAAACTTAGCTGGAAAGCAAATGTTAAGTTTAAATTATGTTACACTTGGCTTAGAATTGATTCGGCCTTTTATTGAGAAGACATATCATTAATGTAAAAGATAATCAGGGGACTGATTCGTGGCCATAAAACAGGCACATTGCAGGCACATTACCAGCTAACACAGCTGCACGTTCATGACTACACGGTTACAGGTGGACCCCTTTCTCTGCTGTTTTAAGTGCCTGTTTAAACTTCGAATATTCAATACACACATTTAATTTGACTTGCGTGCCAACTCCGTTACAATGCTGCCAGTGTTGCCACAGCTGTGCAGAAAAGCCACAGACCTAATGTAAGCTTATCATGCATCACAGTCACTGTCGTATTAGAAATGATCCAAAAAAGGTAGATTATAATTTCAGAGCCACACTCTCAGCTTTGTGACAATACATTTTACAGCCAAGAGTGTTTTCATTAGTGTATTTACTTTAAGAAAAAGAAGAATTTTTCTCAACACACACACAACAACACTTGATGCTGCTGTTTATCTGAAAAATTCAAAACTACCAAATTGAAAAATAGGAGTATAAAGTCACAGACAGAGGAAATTCTCAAGTAAAGTACAAGTACCTTGAATTGTACTTGGGGAAATGTACATATTTCCTCTAATAACAGTGTTTGTTTGTTTGTTTTATAGGAGAAGTAACTAGCAATTCGTTCAGTTTGCGATTGCCAGAAAATGTCAAACATCAGGAGGATTTATAGGGTGTGCAGACTGCAACAGTTTTCATTAATGTTGAAAAGAGAACTTTTTCCATGACCACAGTCATTTAGATCATCTACATTTGGAAACTGTAGATGATCATCAGAATTTGATATGACTGGGACTTAAAACAGGGACTGAGACTATTCTCACCACAGTAACTTGGGACTTGCCCGAGACTTGAAGGTTACGACACGAGATTTGCTTGTGACTTGCACACGTGGCTTACTGTACTCCCACCTCTGGAATAAATATGACGGTGACAAAGAAATTACATGTTTCCACCCTATAATCTGTTTTAGAGTGCAGCACATTCAAGCTGTCTTCCTTGTTTTTAGCCTGTGTGTCCTTTAGCTACGTGCAGGTAAGCCCACACAGTATTGGTAGGCTAACCTGCTGAGAGTGAAATTTTCCAGTGATTGTATTCATTGGCATTTGTAACCTCGGTCGCGTAAACAAAGCGGGGTATATAAATTCATCCAAATGTTGTGTGGATCAAATGTGCATCACTCTTACACAACAAGCCTCCAGTCTTCAGCCTTCTCTAACCTCCAGCCCTCAGCAGAAATAGTCTAACTAAAGTGCAAACACAACTGGGAATCTCCTGAGGCTCTGAGACTGCCTCAGCTCTACTGACAAGGAAACACCCAAGGTGAGAATTATAGTATTCGCACCTACACAGAACCTGCTATGTCTGATTTCACCTGTTTGCGCGAGAAAAATATTATCGTGTCAAGCAGGGCTAAAAAATGTTTGGAAAATACAGAACGCTGTTAGCAACAAAGTAATCCACTGTTTGAAAATGTCAGGGAAAGATAAGTTGGACTTTAAAAACTCCTTCCTCGTTTTCCACAAAATGCACCGGGATTAATTCTTCCAAAATAAAAGTTTAGAGCTAAAACCTGGACTCCCTGGATCCTGCGGTAGAGCCTTGCCTCACCTCAACTGCAGGTGAAACAGCACCACTCAAAGGTTGCTCTGCAGGCAAGCTGTAATGTTTCACATCTGATATCCCTGCTTCCATCAGCTGTATAAATCTAACATGCCAGAGTGGACTCATCACCGGCAATAATGCCATAAGCATGAAGTATGGTGTGCATGTTACACCTTTAACCCATTTTAAGTGACTAGCAGGGGAAGGCACTTGTTTTTCTGCTTTAGATGCGGCCAGGCTTAGAGACACTTATTAAATGGTTAAATGGAGCTCTTGGGGATAATTATCTGCACCACCCTCAAATGGGATGAGAACATCTACACCGTAATCATGAAAGCCTAACAGATGATCTTCTTCCTGTGACAAGCAAAGAATGTCTCACAGCAACTACTGCTCTAATTCTATACAGCCATCACCTCACTTCCTCTATCACAGTCTGGTTCTGCTGTGCCTCCTCCCACACTAAAGACAACAGCAGTGTGTTGTCCACAGTACTGAGACGATCCTCTGCCAGCTGTCCTCCATCTGAGACACATACATGTGTGATGTGAAAGAAATGCGGACGCTACGGACTGTCGACTCCATCTCCAACCTGCACCAAAATCTGTCTATTGTAAACCAGAACCACCCACGAGCTAAAAAGCTTTCTCTCAGCAAAAGCAGCCACCATGTGCCTCCCCATCATGTCAAACGGCAGAACATGCAACCACAATGGCTGACTGTGCTGCATATGCTGTAATGTCCTGTATATTCACTGTGTAACATGAGACTTGACTTCAGTTCTTTACAAATAAATCTTATTCCATTCGTATTGTGTGCAGCTTATTTCATGTAGCTCAACCCCAAATCAAATTGCACTGAACAACACTTGGATCGTGTTCATTTAGGTTCAGACTCTCGATGATTCCTCTACTTGAATGTTATCAATTTAGAGGACAGTACATGATGCACAATGAGATAAACAAAAATAAACTGCTGCTGAACACATTCCCCTCTTCACTAATGAAAAACATGATGCCAAAAGGGCAGTATGATTAGAGGGGGACAAATTTCATAAAAATAGAGTTCAGATTTTCATAGATGGGGCAATTTGAAATACTGTATATTGTTGTCTAAACTGCTGCCACTCTGTGCTGCCTAATGTGTTATGTCTGCTTATTGGAAAAAAGTTTTGTTTTTTTTTTAGCATAAACACAGGCTGGACTCAGTTCACTTTGTGGACACGGTATTGCTAATCAGAATGTGACAATTTACTAACCCTTTTTGACATATACTCCATTAAAAATAGTACAAAGACAATATGTTTAATGTACCTCATCAGCTTCATTGGTTTTTGTAAATATCTGCTTATTCTAAATTTGATGCAGCAACATGTTTCAAACAAGTTGGGTCAGGAGTAACTAAAGACTGGGAAAGTTGTGGAATGCTCCAAAAACATCTGTTTGAAACATTCGACAGGTAAACAGGTTGATTTGTGACAGGTGACAGTATCATGATTGGGTATGAAAGGGGCATCCTTGACAGGCTCAGTCATTCACAAGCAAGGCTGGAGTGAGGTTCATGGTTCAGGGCATGGATGTGAGCGCCCAACCATGATGCTTCTTCCATTAGGGCAGTGGTTCTTAAAACTTTTCTGTCATGCCCCAGTTAAGACATCAAGAAAAGTCCCATCCTATAATTTTTATCAGCCATGAAAAATAATGTGGCAGTGGCTCTATGCCCCCCCTAGTTTGAGGACCACTGCATTAGGACAACTCTTATGAGCTAGTACCATTACATGCCAGTGGTTGTCCCAGAGGAGCCACACATTTACAGCACTTAATGCTATAGATCAGGGGTTTCAGTCAGTACGGTATGAGTGACTTCACTGCTTTTTGTGCATGTTGTTTCTCTCCACTAAAATTGCTAAACTTGTTCCACTGATGAAGCCAAAATACCCCAAAACATTTGGTGAATAAAGAACTGTGTTCTGGAGAAGAGTTGTGTGACGTGTTTTAATGATGATGGACTTGCATTGAAGCCCACACTGCGCTGCACCTCGCTGCGTGCGCTTTCTCAAATGTATAAATTGCCTGCCACTTTTAACAGAGTAAAAGCAGTTTTTTTTTGGAGCCATCTCTGATGAAATGCAACAAAGAGGCTCAGACCACCACCGATGGGTTTGGCTCGGCATGCAGCGAGCACAGCAGGCT
Organism: Chaetodon trifascialis; assembly: GCF_039877785.1. NCBI lineage: Eukaryota > Metazoa > Chordata > Actinopteri > Chaetodontiformes > Chaetodontidae > Chaetodon > Chaetodon trifascialis. Next base: position 14,477,591 of record NC_092071.1, on the reverse strand, counting down.
ACCAGTCTGGTTAGCCACAGCATCGCTTGTAGCCAAGATGATAAAAACAGAGCCACCGCGTGCCAACAGGTAGAGCTGACTGGCAGCATTTCTGCAGTTGACTCAACTGAGCAAATGCTTCTGTAACACAACACTGTTTTAGAAGGCCAACAATGTATTGTTATTTATCTTTTTGCTTTTGCTGTTCTGATAGCTAAACAGGGCTCGCAGAGCTTGTAGCAGTAACTGGGGCACAGAGGTGATATGGGGCTCTTCACTGTTGGGATTGTTGACTTTGGAAACTCACTGTTCTTACTGGCACATACAGGCTCTTTAGGTAGGAAAACGCTAATTTCACTTACAATATGAATGGCAGCAAAATTTGAATGGGCTGCACGGGCCATTAGAACACTTCAAATCTTCAAGTCACACCAGCGAAGCAGCCTGGCTACTACTAACTTAAAAGCAGTAATTAACAGCTTCCCATAATTACCCAGTGTGTTAACTAGTGAGCAATGTTTGGTTGAATAAAGGCTGTTACCACAAATGCAGACAAAAAGGATTAGAACAGCACAATTGATTTTTTGTACAACATATTAATACACCTTGGCGCTACATTATGATCCAGGACCCTACTGTGCATGAGGTCTCCATCAGATCTGATCAATACTGTTGCATGTCAAAGTTGTATTCAAGCCTGTGTTCAAGCTCTCTGCAAGACTGCCTCTGCAGAAGCCTGATTCGTGACAATACAGGCAGTCCTTCCTATTGGCTGATCAGGTACAGCAGTAAGAGATGGACTTTATAGGACTCTGCCCTCCTATCACCATCCCTTTTAGCTAATTGGGGATAGCGAAGACCAATCAGCCAATCACATGGCCCATCAAACTCATTACAAAGCTGTTCATGGCAATGAAATAGCAAGATGTTGAAACATCACTTACAGTCAGCTCCTGATAAGAGCAAGGACGAACAGAAGACAATAGGTGCATAAATACAGCACAAATGAAATGTATGTTACAGTATAGTGTCACACCAAGACAGATTGAATTACTTAGTTACTACTTTGTGCAGCTAAGTAGTAACATTCACAACATGAAGCTAATGTATCTGATTCTGACGAGTCTCGCAGGAATATTGGAGGATCATGTTGCCATAGAGGTTGTATGAATAGGACACTGACACATTTTATACAGTGTGAAGTTTAACTGCAGACTCTCAGCTATAAAATCAGGGGGTTTAAATCCACATCAGGTCAACTGTGTAGGAATTGCAGCCCTTTTTGTACACGATTCTCCAAATTTAGGGGACAAAATGTAATCAGACAAATCTAACTGATCTTCTATGTGGTTGAAATCGTTTACAATGATTGGTTGAAGTTTATGACCCACAGACTTCAACAGACTCTTGCTAACTTCCCTGGTGCTGCTCTGACACTCCTGGATCGCAGCCATCTTCATCAGTTTTTTTCTTTCAGTATGGTCCTCTGTAAATGAAACACATACTCAGTTGAACTTGAGGTCACGTGACTGTCCCGGCTGGTCAAGAGCATTACACTGTTTGGCCTCACAAAATCTCCTTAGCTGCTGTGGCTGCATGCTCAGAGTCGTTGTCCTGCTGATTGTTCAAGGAGTTCTAATGCATCCATTTGGATCTGAGCACTTTCTACATTCATCCAGCCATGACATCACCTCCAATATGTTTGACAAATGAGGCGGTCTGCCTCTTGGATTATGAGCTGTTCGGCGTTTTCCATCACTCTGGCACAGGTCGATCTTTGTCTCATCTGTCCATAACACTTGGACTGAAGAACTGGAAACCGGTTTCCTGCACCTCTTGATACACACTGTAACCTTGCCTTTCTGAGGTTTACATCTTGTGGTGAACCTGTAGAGGTTATACTGGCATAGACTTGTCTTGATGGTTGTCTCTGACACATATACACCTTCATCCTGGAGTGTCTTCTTGATCTGTTTGACAGCTGTAAAGGGGTTTTTCCTCAAACTTCCTGTTGTTCTTCTGTCATTCACTATACTGGTCTTCCCTTATCCAGCTGGTTGTTCACAATTTCTGAAGTCAAAAGTGCATCACTGCTTCTTCAAGGATCCCTGTGGAGTTTTAGACCTTCCAGTGGTGCTATGTGGCTGTTTTTCTATGAGTAAGTCTCCTTTTCTTGTTAATCTCGTGTACATGCATGATGACACTATACCCAGTCCTACCAGTGATGTCATACTATTCCTCTGATGTACAGGTAGCGTTAATGTGCCAGCAAAGCTGCGGAGGACTGTGCATAAACATGGATGTAAACAATGTAGAGTTTAAAAATAAAAAAGACCCTAAATGCAAAAGTCACAACTAGAATCAACTGCAGATCTCTTTACATTGAATCCTCCAAAAATGGATGACGTTTGCAATGTGCTTCATCTGACGTGGCTACAAATAGTCAGGACTTTAACTTCTGTTGTTTCATTTTAAAATCCAAAAGGCTGGTGCACAGAGGCAAAACAACAAAAATGTGTCAATGTCCAATAAATGATTGACTGCACTCTATATTCCAATTATGTAGTCAGTAAAAAATAATGATTCTCCTCCGTCAGAGCCACTTACAGTCTAAATCTGCTGCACAATGAACTGCTGAAACTGACTGCCTGTATTTATGTTCACATTTGCAGTAACAGCTCAGACAATAACCAGTGCATAATAAGACCACATGCATGCACACATACATACGCAGAGGTTTCCGGAACTGCATTAAGTGGCATCTTGGTGCCATAACACTCCACCGGTCCTGTGCAAGCTCACCATGTCTATTCAGCTAATTAATGCTGGAGGAGCTGTGGACTCCTCTTGCCTGCTCAGTGTTTTCATTTTCACAAACACACACAACTGCATATATATGCTGTATTCAACCTAATGGAATATGTGTGACCAAAACACATCCTCTCACCTCCAACCCTAATCCCTGCCCCTAACCCTGATCCTAAGCCTTTAATCGTAAAAATGAAATGACCTCTTTCGAAGTGACGACTGTCATTTTTCAGTCAACTGGAGAACACTGGTCTTGTGTCCTAATGTCCTCACAAGGATAGAGTTGCACAAAATTATGAAATATAGATAGATGAAGCCTATTCAGTATAGAATAAATCCATAGCATAAGTGAATCTATAATGCTTTAATCAACAAGTCTGCTAGAGTTGCACTCCCTCTGCGTGTCTAAACATGCTCACTGGCACATACACACCCACATGTGCCAGGCCACGTTCATACGTAATACTTAAAGTGCATGAATAAACCTACGCAGAGCATACGTACCAGGAGAGAAAAAAAGGAAAAAAAAATCTTCATACACATATTTCTGATTCATCTATGACAGTGGAGGAGATTGCAAGCATGTTCGATGCAATATGCACAGATGTAGATGCAGACCTCCCGTAAGCCTGCCAGAACGACCGGCAGACTTGAGCTAACATGCAAAACAGAGGCGGCCACAGAGAGATGGAAGGAGAAGAACGACACGAACAGAGAGGTGAATTTACCTACCACACACGGGCAGAGAGAAGGGAGCTTAGTGCGGCCCTTCATGAGCGAGAGACAGAGGAAAAACAGCCTCCCAGACACCCGCAGTAGAGGAGGAGAGGGATGGGGAGAAAGAGAGAGAGAGAGAGATGGGAGGCTGGGGAAGGGTAAGGGGAAATAAAAAAGAGGGAGGGGGAGAGAGGGAAGGGGAAGGGGGGCGGGGGTGTCGTAGCAGACGAGGAGGGAGAGTTTTCCTGGAAGCCAGAGTTGTTGGTGTTGGATATATCTTGATGTTAAAGGCAAGGGTCTGAATGGAGAGGACTGGCAGCCCGCTCCAGCTGTGACTCATAAAATATGTTTGTCACTGCTGGTGAGTGAGGGAGGGGAGAGAAGGAGACGCAGAGACAGAGAGTAAACCTTATATATTATTTTATCTTTCTTCTGCTTTCATGAAATAAACAGCACAGCACGCTGCCATCCACGCTGCTCTTTGCTCCCTCTTTGATGCACCGTCGCACATAAACCATACACATCAAGAAAAGGTGAAATATTAAGAAGATGACTTAAAGTGAGGAGCAGTTTGACACAGATATCCCTGTTATGCAACCATTATATAATTATTTATCCCTTTCTGGCTGGTGTTTTAGCTCTTGCCTATATGTTCATTTCTGAGGTGCAAATTCGCGTCATTGCCATCCCGTCTGTCTTGACCTCAGCCTACAAAGTCTCACACTTGAAGACTAAAAATATAAAATATCAGCTTATCGAGGATGCTCCATAAGGACCCTGTCGATGTGCAAATTCAGGAAACCTCTGCCCATCAAACACTGAAATGATTAATGGAGACTAAATTAACCACTTGTCATCTATTAAGCAACAAAAAAAGCTGCTTCCAGCCTCACAAATGTGAGGTTTTGCTCTAAGTTTATACTCCAAATTGAATACCTTAGTCAGGCAAAACAGGTAATTTTACAAATAATACAAAATAGCAACACTTCGCAGGCAGTCCAGGTGTGAACTGAACAGACCCAGCAGATGCAGAATGTACCGTACAAAGATGATGCCCATTAGGAAAGAAGAACCAAATTCCTTTAAATGACCTAACAATGAGACAAGCTTTCCGGTCCACGCTGCGCTGTTACACATCTGAGCAGTTGTAACTTTTTTCCCCATTTTGAGTTTTACATGCAAATCCTGCGTTGCTGTGCCTTGACACTCTGCAGTGGAGTATAGTTTTAAAACCCGTCTGAATGGCATTCACTGTGAAAAAAACGTACTCGGGCACTCATCACTGTGACATCTGCAGAAACTTGATCTGTCATTTGAAGAAGATTTGAAGAAGTCATTCACCGGTTTTAAACTAAGAGTTGTTGGCTGATGTGTTCAGCGTCAGACATCACGGCTGGCTCTCAGAACAGTTTGATAGACTTTATTTCAAGCGAGTGATTTTGTTTCAGCATCATCTTCTAACACTGTTTATACCCCGCAAACTATCTCATTTCAGCAGTGATGAATTGGGGCAGTGTGCTCTCTCTGTATATCGATCAAACGTTCTCCATAGGTCATAAATTAGTCATACTGCACTCTGTCTTTTTTAAGTTCATATTTCATGTCATTGTCCCCTCTCTCTCTCTCTCTCTCTCTTTTTTTTTTTTTTTTTACATATAATACCTTCAAAATGTGACAGATAGCTGCCAGTGTTGGCCGGATACTCAGATGTCTTTCTGTTCTAAAGGATTACATCTCCGACTGCCTTAGGAGCAAATATAATCTTAATAGAGCCTGCTGTACCTTATCAGCTCACATTTTCCTAACATAGTCATATTAATAAAAAGATTAAAGCTGCATGTGTTACAATAGGTATTCACATGTTGAAATGGCAGAGAATATTTGTTCCTGCAAAAATATCAGTAATAGTTCCTACCTGGACTGTGAAAGTTGATTTGCTTGGGAAGTTTTCAGGTATCAAATGAATATGAGAGCAGCAGTTAACAGTCAAATGTTTCATGAAATCTATAATTCAGGGCCAATGCATCATGTCACGTAAGCGCAGAATGTATTGCTTTATCAAACGTAAGCTGCTAAAATCAGCGATATAATTCTGCATTCACTCTGATCCATACAGTACCTTAACTTGCCTCATAATGGGTGTATTTGTCCCTGCTCTTGCCTTCTGAGGTCCTGTTTCTCTCTGCTACATGGCTGTATTAAGGGGCAAGCAGAGTTGAGCGAGGGAATAAACAGAGTAAATGCACCATGACCCCAATGGGCTGTTTTACAGTGGACTGCTGTCGGGTGATGGATGGGTTATGACACCTGCGGAGGTTAGGCCCAAAGCCCTCTGGACCCCAGCGACACACTGAGCTGCGGCTTCTGCATCAGCTTCACTGTCTGTGACTAAAGACAACTGGAGCACGTCGTGACATTTCCATCTGGAATGAAGCCTGTACTGTTAGAATAGTGTCAAATGCTGTGTAACCCGCGGATCCAGCCGCATAAGACCCAACATTAATTTTCTATTCTCCGCATTCATGAGCATTCTCTGCTGCCGCCTACACAGAGGTCATCCTCCTACCTGCATACTGTGGGTTTCACATTATCAACACCCTTCAATGGCAGGCCTCTCTCTCTCTCTCTCTCTCTCTCTCTCTCTCTCTCTCTCTCTCTCTCTCTCTCTCTCTCTCTCTCTCTCTCTCTCTCTCTCCCTCCCTTCCTCCTTTCATCTCTATTCTCTCCATGATGATACCCCTGCCATGTTGTCATGGCAACAATCGGGCCCTGATTGCTTGGTTGCTAGGCAACTGACATCACCTATAAGAGGAACATGAAGATACAGAGCCAGAGACAAACAAATCACACAAAATATGTGCGCTTGTACATGGCTGTCGAGTGTGAGCGTGTCTGTGTGTGTTTGAACTCTCACTGTGTCATCGGTTCATGTCGTGTTTTTCATTCACTTTAGTGGTAAAGCCACATGTGTCGGCAGCAAAGGTGTATCATCAGAGTTAGGAAGCATATAATTCAAATATGACTGGTACCCTGGGCAGTCTTCTGCTCTTTGCCGAGCAGGAGGTTAAAAACCTCCTGAATCCATGACCTGAATTTCAGATGAGAACATTACAAAGGTCTATGACAGGGGACCACTCATGAATAGCCGAAACGGGTTCCATCAATTTCCTAGTTATTATGAGGAAAAACACAAGGCCTCGATTTCAGTGTATGTACTCTAAGGCTCGGGTTGCTGGACGTTGCATCCGAGCATCCAGCTGTTTGTACGGACACAGGCAGCTCAAGTCTGACAATATCCCCGAGCCAGGTCTCCATGGACCCCTGTGCTGTAGTTTACCAACATGCCACAAGGTGTCATTGTGTGCTATATTGAAAAATATGATCACAGCACTGTAAGAAAATCTGATCCCATTTGCAAAGCTATTGCGAGTGCTATTCATATCGATGATATCAGCACAACCAACCTTGTCATTCTTGTTTCTGTCATTTCTCTTCTACCGTCCTCTTTTTGGCACTTCCCATCCAACTCCACACATACACCAACACTACACATCGACAGACACACTCTAATTACATAACATATGCTAGTTAGTTCAGTCTGTTAACTAAAATGCCTATAGTGTGGTTTTATTACAGAGGCTCTGGTGAGAAGTTGACCCTCCTTGACCTGCCTAATGAGGCCCATAGGACCTCCTCTATTGAATCTACCTACATCTTTAAATATACATCATCATTACCAGTGATTTAGCTATTTCTCACTCTTATCTACTGAATTGCCACCACAATTTGTTGTGTTTCTTGTCCAGGCAGTGCATATTAACAGTGTTAGAGCAGTGTAGCACAGCTGTCAGCCACAGTCCTCCTCCTGGTCCACCAAAGCAGGCTCGTGTTTCGCCATTAGCCTTCTCGCTCAATGTGAGACGACAAAGTCTCCAGCTCAAACAACCCATGATGGATCTAATCTGTCACCTGTCATATGGACAATTTCAGGACAGACAGTGATGCTGACAGCCAAAACACTGAAATTAAGCAGGAGAGCCTGGAAGCAGGCTGGTGGACAGGAAGTGGGCTTTTTTTTTTAATATGATTAAGACCAAAATGAAAGATTGAATTACATTCCCTTAATGTTAAATTAACAAAATAACCCTTAACACATCTCTGATGTGAAACTGCACAACAGATGTCTGCTTGTCCAAAAGGGGGCAAAGCAGAAATTTGCCTTTTAATTCAAACAAATAGGAAGATATATACACACTAAAAAGCAATACCGATGCCTGTGGCCTCTTTGCATTGTGGCATACTGAAATATCCACTTATTAGAGCTAGACATTTAAGGTAAGATTCAAAAAAGGCTTTGCTCATTCTCTCTATGGATGAAACTGTTGAGCTGAGGGAAGAAAAAGGCAGCGAGAAAAGAGTGGAGCACAGATTGTGTTGTGTGCATTTGACAAAGAGGAGCTCTTAACAGCCTCCTTGCTGGCAAAGGCTCCCGGTGGGGGTGGTGGGCTTCAGAAAGTAGTTGAGAGACTAGAGGTTAGCATTGCACTGGTAATGTTTTGTCATAGCAAGGCACTGATATGAGCTTGGATGAAGTTGATTGAAGAACATATAAACTGATAAGAAAGCTTATATGCAGTGATTTGATGTGTTGATTTGATGTTCTGAATGAAGACCACTTTGATAAGAGTTAAAATCATTTGATGGTTTATTTCTGCATTCACATTTGCAGCTGCTTGAATTTAGCCCCAGCAGTAGAAATTAGCACCATGGAGCAAACCTGTGCCTCCCGTTTAATTAAACCTGACGCGCTTTCTAAGACATGAACTCACTGCAGTTACAATTCACAGTGCAGAAGCCACTTGTGCTAGAGCAGGATGCTCTGCAGTTTGTGTGAGTTCTGTCTGATCATGTAGGTGTGTGTGGCTTTCTTTCGGGAAAGCGGTTGAATGTGTGGGTGAGTGGTGCAATATGTACTTAAAGACGCAACAAAACCATAGCTGACCACTGAAATGTCAGTAAATATTTCACAATATTTTTTCATGGGCGGAAACAGCAAGCCGTCGTTTGGGCCGAAATGATGATCGAGGAAGAGAAAAAGGGATCTGCCTGTGTAGAGTTACATCTCTGCTATCCCCTCGACAATAGAGAACCTCTGCGCTGTGCAGTCAGGGCATCAGACTTGCACCAGGGCAAGCCCTGCTTCTTCGCTCACTGTGCCCTGGGAGCAACTTGGCAGGATCAGTGTCTCTGTGGCTGCATACAAAGGCCTCATGGAAGCTCGTGCCCTTGAGCGAAGATCATATTAGCTGTCCACTTGATCGCTAATCCTAACCCACAGCGCGCTGTACTGTATGTCACACGCTCGTGCAGACACACATCGCACAGTATGGTGAATGGACACTTGTTAAGATGAGCGGAATCGCGGACGAGCTGTATGAATACTGACGAGGCTCTGTTTGATTCGTGAGCGGAGGGTTTAGCTTAACTCCATTTTGGAGGCTCTTAGGGCTAGAGGAGGATGCAGCAGCCATAAGCTTCTCATCCTTGTATGCACACATGCATAAATATTCATATATATTGAACCATAAGAACAGCTGGCAGCACAGAATTATTACAAATGTGAGTGCTCAAACTCATCCCAGTCAGGAAGATGTTCATGTTGGAGGATGGAGCCATACATGAAGCCAATAATGTGCACACAGAGCTGCTGACTTTGACTACATCTTGTCAAATGTATAATTTATTTGAAGAAGCACTAACTAGGGAAGCCTCGAAAGTGCTGAAGAGGAGGGCAGAAGGTAAGCTAGCGAGTAGCGAACAGGAAAGGGGAGAGTAAGCAGAAGGGGTGGAAAGGAGGTAAAAGGAGATAAAGGAAAGAGGAGAGAGGACTGAGTGAGGGATTACGGAGGTGAAGGAGGCAGGGAGGACAAAAAAAATGTGGAATTGGAAATGTGAGAGCAGAGAAGTGGAACGAGGGTGACAACAGGGAGAGGAGTGGTAATCAAAGGAGTGTAAGACAAGCAAAGCAGGAGGAAGGCATGGAGCAGAAATATACTGTATTTCCCCCCAGGAAATACATACGTGATTCTTGATTGCAATCGTTTTCTATCAGACATCACGACAGCAATAAGACAAGTTGCTCTTAGAGCTGAAATCCCTTTCACTGTGCGCACCATCTTTGTTCTTGCCTCTCAAACAAACCGAACCATCCTTCTCTGACTCAGTGCCATACAGGGAGGGAGAGTCAAAGGTATTGTCAGACTTGCAACCAAATATAAATCCTGTGACGTTTCCTCAAAGCTGAAATGCCATAATATTCTAAAGGTTATGTAATGGCACTTCTGTATGATGCACTGCTATCATATGTTGCGTATCTATTTTTTTTTTCTTCTTTTTTCTGAGATTCTAGCGTAGGAAGGAGCAGAAAATTACATAAGCTGTTGAAACACTCAGAAGAAAAAAAAATATGAATCAATTACTTGGTAGGAACTGAAAGTTTGAGTGTTCCTGGGTCATCTCTTTTATAAATTAGATGAAATTATAGGAGGCTCGAGGTGGCATCAGAGCAGCTGCTACTGTATATCTGCCTTGATGACTTCACATCACATCGTCATTTTTTGGAGAGCTCTCAGAGTTAGTTTCGTCTAACAGCTCATTTTCAAATGAAGGATGCCATCACGGCATGCAGACATTGTGTCACATATCTGCGTCTCTGAATCATATTTGAGGCTGCCTCCGAATTTCATCCACACCAAAGGTTGGAGCTCGTCGGGGGTAGACCGGTGTGTGAATACCAGCATTATAAAATAAAAAGAAATACTTGACGAGGACAGAAAAAATTTCTATTCAAATGATAATAATCAACTTCCTCTTTAGTGCAAAGGGGCTCTAAGTGCTCTTTATTTTCCTTCACAGTCTTGCACTAATTCTGCCCATTTCAGTCCATTTATTACATCTCTCTAGAAATTCAGGCTTTTGTCAAATTTCCCACCAAACTACTCAACACAGTGGCTCACTGGGGGTGCCTTTTAGTCTTAAGGATGGCTGAGAGAAGGTTGCTCGGGCCGCTAGTCTTCAAACTAAAGGCGACATGGAGGACAGCGGTGTTTCAGTTAAACTTATCAGATATCTGTCACTCACTGGTTTACTGTGGCTTCACCCACACAGCAAAACTTTGTGCACAGACCTGAACCGGGAAGCAGCATTGTTCACGTAACCTATTCTACAGTATGTGGGTGTCAGGGAACAGCTCGCCCAGGGAGCTGCTCACCCATCATCTGCTACATGATGGCAAGGCACACTCCTCACCTGCAATGCAGCCAGCCTCCATTAAAGTTTAATAACACATTTAAAGGAATACACGCATTTAAAGTTTGGGGCAAATCAAGTCAGTTGAAAGATTATTATTATTATGCTCGATAGCAAAGATTTGGTGAAATGTTCATTGTAGAGTGTTCTAAGTACATGCCACCAAATGTCTCCTTGGTTGATGAAACACTTTGCCAATCAGTCAATATATTCTTTTATGCACTAACTTTCCCTTTAATAAACTGACCATCTGTCTCACAGTCTCTTGGCAATAGTTGCGTCTTCTTTGCCAGCTTTACAGTAAGTCTTTTCTCACTTTGATAGCGATGCAGGATTCTGGAACAAGTTTGGTGAAATATCCACCATTACCAACTGTGGTCTTTCACTTAGAGCGTTTCTCTCTCTTCTTTTTTTTTCCCCTTCGTCTTCGCTAACTCAGTGAGTCACACTCAAGACAAATAAGATGCATGAGGGACTGATGTTCTAGGCTTACAGGGAGAGATACCTTGACATTTTCCTTTTTGAGAATTTGGCTTGGAACAATAAGCTTTGTGGATCCAACAGGCACTTTTATCAGCTCGCAGGAAGATGTGAAATCAAGTTTTTACCAAACCAAAATGTATTTAACGCTCTTTAATACAAACCTGCACAGCGTAAAATTCAGTCTCTCTGCTCATCTGACTTCACCTACTACATGTCTATGGTTAACTGACCAATAATCTCAGTTGCCAAGGAAACTGAGAGGTTGATAAGCAAATGAATGTAATGTGCCACAGTTAAGCACAAATTTATGTAATGCGTCTGAAAGGGCCAGCTGCACTCGCTTCTGCTCTACACACACTGAGTCCAAGGGAAACGTTCAAATGATCCCCACCTTCACACAGCTGGAAGAGTTGTGTGTGCGTGTGTGTGTGTGTGTGTGTGTGTGTGTGTGTGTGTGTGTGTGTGTGTGTGTGTGTGCGTGTGTGTGTGTCTATTTCAGTTTCCCCACTTTTTGTCATCACTTCCTGCCTGAAACTGCATTCAGGTGCAGCTGCTACAGTATATTGCTCACCTGTAAGTATGTCCACCGGAGCTTTTGAGGGTCTAGAACAGATTGAAGCCGTCTGAACAAACACAGTCCGACCCCAGAGTGTGTCTGGAGACCGACTACATTAAAGCGCCTTCATTTTTCATTTTATCAGCCAATTTCATGACGAGGGCTGCCTCCGTGGAGCGTCAGAGCACATGTGTATGATATAACGCATTGCTCATATCCTGTGTGTGAGAGAGAGAGAGGCAGATGTGTGCAGATGCACGGTGGGCAGCTCGAATGTGTGCCCACTGTCCAGGTTGAGACAGAGCAACCGACAATGTGAGGGGATTAGCATGCAGGATGCCCTCCCATGGTCTCTCCCTGACATATTCTGCAGCTCCAGCATGACACAAAGCCCCGCGCAAGCAACCTAAGCGCCGGCTCTCTCCCGCTTTTACTACATCCACGCAGGTCAGCCAGCCCCTGTTTATACGCTCACAAAGCATGACACAGAGTAGGAGATGCGGAGAGAGTGGGAGAGAGGGTCATCTAGGAGGGAAATATCAAAGAGTATTCTGTCTACACACCACTCAGGTAGCCCAGCTCGCAACATCTACAAAATCTCCAAAAAGCTCACAAAGATAGACACATGTTTGTGCCTCACAGAAGACGTTGACTTTTAGATTTCTAAATGACAGAAGGATGAGAGCTTCCTTCTTCTCTGTGTCCACATACAGTTGTAGCATCTCTCACTCTCTCTCTCTCGCTCACGCACACACACACTCAGAGCTAAAGTAAGGAACAACAGAGAGGCTTACCTTTGTAGTCACAATGCAGAGGCAGTCCATGGTACTTAGAACAAAATATTGGGGTGTATCTCAACCCCCCCAACCCCCCACGACAGAGGGCTGAGACCCCACACCCCTCTCCCCAGCCTGCCCCACTCCTGCGCTCTCACTCTCTTCCTGCCTTTCCCCCCTTTTCTCTCCTTCCGTGAATCTGTTCTTTGACTAACTGAACCAGCGAGGGAAAGAGAGGATGGAGGGAGGGGGAAACATGAAAAGGGAGGGGGAGGGCCACAGGGAAATAGAGAGAGTGAGCAAAGAAAGAGAGAGGCGAGGAGAGAGGGTGGTCTCGGAATTTAGTATGAGAGAGAGAAAGAGCGGAGAAAAGGGTAGGTGAGAGTATATCCGAGGGAGAAACGGCGGAAAAGAAAGAGAAAAGATGGGGTGAATATGAAAAGAGATGGAGGAGAGGGGGGTGGAGGGGGGGTGGAGATGGAAAGCAGAGGTGGTGGGGATTAAAAAAAAGGGGGGGAGGGAGGTTCACACCGTGGACAGAAAGGGAAAAGAGAAACAGAGAATAAGACAGCGAAACAGCAGAGGATGGAGAGGAAGAACTGAGGGAGGGGACAGTGAAGGAGAGAGAAAAGGAGAGGGAGAGTGGGTGAGTGTGTGTGTGCGTGTGTGTGTGTGTGTGTGTGTGTGTGTGTGTGTGTGTCTGTGGGCATGTGCGTGTGTGAAGACAGAAGGAATTAGACCGAAAGCAAATGTGTTGAGGAGGAGAGTGTGAATTACATATGCATCACAGAAAATGAAAAGACGAAGCACCGCGAGAGCGACTTAAAGAACACCAAATCTCACACACACACACACACACACACACAGACACGGGAGTTTGCATTAACTGGGTGAAATGATGAGACTGAAAATGCATGAAGGTTTTTCTGCTTGTTGTAGCACTCTGCAGCTGTTGCCTTAGCAATGGTGCAGCTGTTGCCATGGCAATGGGGGGGCTTGTTGTTGTCATATGGTCACTGTTGTAGTGCTGAGGACTGAGTGGGGAACTCTGCATCACCTGTGCATCAAAATCTGCGTGTGTGTAGTTGTGTGTTTGTGCATTTGTGTTTATGTGTGTGTCCATTCATTTTACATTGAGCAATATAGGGCAGAGAGGCATGAAGGACAGTCATATTTAAATAAGTAATCACCAGAAACGATCGAGTGGATTATATGAATACTACATATCCAGGATTCAGCACATGATTTTTTGAATTCCCCCAAACCATTTACAGTAAATTATTATGTTATTTCTTATACACTTTGTCATCACATTAGATATTTTTGTGTAGCTCAAATAAAACAGTGTAAAAATGTATGCACTTGTCTCAGCTGTACACTCTGCCTTTAAGACTGCGGACTGTACCACTCGGGCTTGTGTAAGGGGGAATGTGTGCTTCAGCGTCTTTGCATCATCAGTTCTATAATTGTACAAATCCACCCCTCACCCCGCTTTCCAGCTCCCCACAATGCCGGAGCAATGGTGCAGCAATAAAGCAATTCTGAATGATGAACACACATTTATCCCCTGGGGTGAGGAGTAGAGGCTTTGATCGAAATGTACAGAGCAAATACAGCACGCACACACACACAGACACTTAACATCCACAGATGGCCACATCCTACAGATGGCTGCTGTTATAAATACCCTCACAGTCACACTTTCACAAACGTCAGGCTCTGTAATTAAATGCAAGGATGGTCTACCTTAATCACTCTACTTCCACTCAATTACATACCTGTTGATCCCCACTCAGACTTGTTTTTTCTGTTTTTACTGCACCTGATCATCATCTTTTGACTCATACCGAACGGGTCAACTACAATCTTAACTTGGTCGACGGCAGCTTAATGTGACACTTTAATGAGATATCCAGCGGAGATTCCAGCAGAGGAGGTTTCAGCAATATTTCACCATGTCATCATATAACATTTAGTAACTCCCACTAGTTCTTGATGCCTTCCGACAACTCTATTTATTATACATTTGAAGACTAAAGGACTGTAACCGCAGAATTTTTTCTAAGAAGATTGATCTTTTAAGAGAGCACTTTTGTCTACTTTCAATTATGAATAGGGGGAGAAAAATATAATGTGATATCAGGGAATCCCTTAACAGAGCAGATGATCTTGAGCTGTGTCAGAAATTGCACTTTTATCTGAAATGAGTACAGTCATTATCTCAAGGCATATTTTTGCTGTTTATTTACAGTGTGGACCACAATGATTTTTACTACAGTGGCAATCATGAGCCTTGAACTGCTAATTTGATGTTCTCTCAAGTGGCAATGTGGCCACAAAGGAACACTAAATGTGTCTTTTTGAGAGTGTTTTTGCTTAAAATTTTGTTTGCAAATTTGCAGCTAATGATTATTTTCATTCCAATAAGTACAAATGCCTCCCACAAGTAGAACTGGACTGATAAATCAGTGGATATCAAAGTTATTGCAGATATATCATGTCTGCTGGCCAGTAGATAACAAGAAATGGCAGTGCAAAGGCTAAACTAGGTAGAGGTCATTTAGAAGCAATGTCACGGTGACATTTGGTTGTTTGTCCACCAGAGAGCACTGACATGTTGATTTTTCAACTGTAGAATGTCTGGTTTGAAAAACCTCATCTAAGGCGTCTGTATCAAGATTATTGTTTACGCTGAAGAAAACATTCCTATCCTATTTTTAAACTCCCAAATATCAGTGTAAGTCTGAAAAATCTAGCATTGGGTGAACCTTATGAGTTGTCAGAGTCTAAAATGTTGTCTTCTAACAGCATTGTCTGAACAACAGATAAAACCCAAAGGAATTCATTTTATTTTTACATGAGACAGAAGAAATACAAATATTTGCTGATTTTATTTGATAAGTTACTTGAAATGATCAATCTATTATTAAAGTATGAGTCCACATCAATACTGTCATATAATGAAACTTGCAGGCCCATATGTGCGCTGAAATAGTCTTGCTTGCTGTAATCTTTCTTCTTGTTAGTACTGTCTTTTCCCCTTCCTAATATGCTTTCGATGGAGGACAAAATCCACTGCCCTTGGTACAAAAATGTGCTTTTATTCCAGAGTATCTTAGGTTAATAATGAGGCTTCGGCAGTCTGAATTTATCACATCAACTGGATATCTTCCAAACTTCAAGCCTCTTTGTGTTTCCTCAGACTGTTTGGATGCAGAGCTGCAGTGGAGGGATAGTAACACAAAGAGTGAGTTTCAAATGAAAAGAAAAAAAAGAAGAGGGAGGTGCTCATTGGATTTCAGGCTGTTGAAGCCTCATAAACTTAGCGTATTTTGGGGCAGGCCAAGTCTCTTGTCCCCCATCATATGAATGTGAGGAATGACTACAGAAAGCAGAAGCTGTTTCAATGCACAAATAAAGGTGTGACTTGACTAATTGTGAACCTATTCTTTAAAATAGTTGCAAATTCAATATCCGTCTATCAACAAATCAATTAAATGTGTCAGAATCTGAATGAAATCTGAGAAAATCAGTGAACTCTACTGTGATCACTGTTTCGCCCTGCATTATTCCATTTCTTTATAGTGTAGCACGCTCCTTTGCTCTGCTGTACTACACTAGTCCTAAGTGCCAGCAGAAATGGGTTTACAAATTCACCTGTAAATGTCACAGATAATTAAGTATTCCCACTTATCACATCTGTGATGTGAGGTTTCTGTTTTTCATTTGTTCATTTGTGCAGCAGCACTTGATGTGGCCCAGATTGATTGATTTATTTTTCCTCTTCCCCCCACTAAACTTCTAACACTGAAAAGCAAAACTGTAAAACGTGAGCTAAAGTGTCCTTATATGAAGGTGAAAACATTTGCTGCGTATTGCAGAGATGAGTTCAGGAACATTTTATGGCTGTAAATATTTTAGTGAGAAACTGGGGAGCAAATCATGTTTATGATTTAGTCATTGCTTTAGTAATTAATGTAAGTGGGTGTGTGCCAGCATGTGTGTGAAGTAATCTGGTGACTATAGCAGCGGTTTGTGTACATTTAGAGGTTGAGTGCTACAATGATTTTTTTTTTGGAGTTATGGGCCATATACGGTGCCTAGCACGTGTTTTCTCTCAGAAGATGATCCTAATATGGCTGACCTGTATACAAGATTATATAATTCTGCTCTCGAGTGAGGAAGGAGCTCTGCACCCACATTTCCTTTGCCAACGCCTGAATATTCTCTCGAAGTTAAGATTCTTCTGATGAACAGTATGAGCTTCAACTGTCACAAAGATGAGCTACAGGAAAACAGCCAAACATTGATGATAGTTATGTAAATGAGGGAAACGTCTGAAACACACAAACCTTCCACCCACACAGGTACACATTTACACATGCACATGCTGTTAAAAATATACCATGCTGGAAGTAACAAAGAGAATAACCCCTCCCTATGGACAAAATCCTCAGAGCGTTTCCATTGATGTACATCCACAGACCGCCGTTATAATAATTCTTTCTTAGATCTGAGGTGCACTCACCCAAAAGTATGTTGTCTCCATCCTCCTCCTGCACCGCTTTGCTTAAAGACTATTGTCTTGTAGCTGTATGGTATGTCTGTGACCAAAAAGTAGGCCAAGGACAAGCGCTGGTCATCTAAACAGGCTGAACCTAAGCAGAACATCCAGATCATGGGGCTGCTGACTGAAAAGTGGCCAGATTTATCTTTAGCAGGGGCCGGTGGCACAATTTTCATTAGCACTGCCTTACTCAAATGACCATAGAGTTTATTCTTGATGGGATATCTTTTGAATTCATCAGGAAATAATGCATACAGAAACAAGCGTTATGGTGATCTAGAATATCAGAACAAAAGATTTTAAAATGCTACTTTCACTTAAGAGATGCAGACATGTACGATGAATTATTTTTAGCATTATTCAAATATTAAAAATAATACTGGTCTTATTGGCTGCTTCTACCTAGCAGAATCTCCCTTTCCCCGGTCCAAAAATATTCAGCTGGCGCAAAAACCGAGAGACCATTTCTGAGTTGTCAAGGCCAAGAGACACCCACAGGTGTCTGCACGCTCGCCCGAGGAGGTGTCACTTTTTTGGTGTTGTTTTTAGGGGTATCATTGTGAATATTTTGGTGGCTGCTCGCTGGGCCTGCCTACTCTCCGCGTCGCAGCAAGGATGTCACTGCAGCTCCCCTGAAGTACAAGCTATCCTTGGTGCAGGTGATGAGTGCAATGTACCATGTGTGAGTTCCTCAGGAAACAGGCTGCAGTTTGGATTCTGGGACTTTCGTGCATCCCGAGGCAGATGTTCACTGATTTGGCTGATGTGTGTAATGTTTGTTTCTGAGTGATATGAAGGAAATATCGCCACCAGATTGCTCTGCATCTGTGCGTGTAAGCAAGCTTTGGGGTTTGTTAGATGCTCATAGCGGTGGAGCCGCACACCTGCTCAGCTTCAGCAGGAGGTGAGAATGGGAATTTAAGTATATACTGCAATCATGCACTCACAAGACCCATTCAACTATGCATTTCTATGTGCCTCTAACTCCCCCCCAAAAAACATGCATTATTTGCTACCTGCACTCCTTACGCTGCCTAATGTGCCCTCTTTCCTTTGTCTGCTGCTTTTAACATTTTGAGAATCACACCCCAGCTTTGGGGCTCATGATTAAAGCCCCTGAAGCCTCTGTAACATTCAACAAATATTCATTACTGAATGTTCAATAATCATGAGTTAATGTTTGAAAAAGGAATATTATTCATAGAGTTAAACATCACGTGTACGTGGGTGTGCTGATCAAATTTGACTTGCGGTGGCCCGGAAGCATCAACGGACAACGCCTTAACTGTCATCGCATTGTGATTCAAATATTGCTAAATCCTGATTGGTGCATAAAGATGCGCAATGTCACTGTTTCCCACAGAGCCCCACCCACTTCAAACCAGTGAGAAGAGCACAGAGGAAAACTCCAATATGGAAGTGCTTTATGTGAAATAATACAAAATGTTCCAACTTTGGCAGAAAATGTTTCCCATTGCTCACAGGAAGAAGCTAATTGAGAAAATGACTTTTTGGAGCCTTTAAAGGTGACGATTAAAGGAACATATTGCTGCTAATTATATGTGGATGGCGCACAGACTGTGTCATTGGTATTTGCAGTCTATTGAGGGTGTAATATAACTGTCTCTTTGCCACTTATGCTGACAGTGAAATTGTTATTCTCCAGCTCAGAGAGCCTGTTTCACTGTGCCTACATGTACCAGCATGCCTCGCACATTAGTGATGAGTCAGCTGTGAATAATGTCATTCTTCTGAATGGCTTTTTGGTACTAATAAAAGCAAAAGAGTGCTGTTAACATCGCTTGGCATTGTTCAGGACATGAACACTCCTCACCAAGTGATGGTGGCAAGTGTGCGCCCCAACCATCCAATCATGTGTTGAGGGTTTGTGGAAAGCCACTTCATCGTCATCTGGTTGAATTTGTGAGACTCTAAGTCGTTCAAAAGAACAAAGCGTCATCATCATAGCAAGCCCAGTACTGCTCCTGCTGCCAGGCGGGCATGACTATCTTTTTGACTTTGTTACATTTTCTCAGCTGCGGATCAACTGCTTTAACTGTGACTCCGCAGCTTCCTCGTCAGATAAACAGAAGTTCAAAAAGCAGTCTGACCATCAAAAATGCTGGTCTGAGGTCGGACCGCGCAGTGATACCACCAGGTGGAGAGAGAATGAAACTCAAGTCCTCCCTGTAGTCTTCGACACGTCATAGGATGGTGGAAGTAAACCAGGCTGCTACAGAGAACAGCAGCAAAGCGTTGTGGGCGTTATACACATACCAGCACCATGACTAATGCATCTTGAAAATCACTGAAAGGATCATTTAAGCTTCAAGTTCCTTGATGATTATGCCTAAATGTCAAAAACATCAAACACAAACAGAAAAACAGAAAAAACAATCACACATTTAGTCACCATTTGCATCCAGATAGACAGCTGAGGTATTTCAACTCCCTCACTACTGTGCACTGTTTGATTAGCCACCTCACTTCCACTTGCCAATGCATGCTGCTGTGCTGACAGCCCAGTGAATGGCATTTGGCTCACCAATGAAGCAAAAGCAGGCACACAGTGGACGAGGTACTTCCTGACTAACACTAGCCTAGCCGGCTAGTTTGCAGTGACCTATCCTCGCTGTTAATTCCCACCACTCACAGTTTGCTAATTAATGAGGAGATGGGGCATTCCAAGGCTGCTAATGCATTCACTTGTCCACTGCAGCATGTAATGATATTGCTCACATACATCCTCTTGACATATCAGTGACAGAGCTGGTGGTAGGAGTTGTTTTTCCAAATTTAAAGCCTCCAGTGCATGTTAATCTGAAAAATACAGGAAATCTGGATGGGATTTATTAACCTTGTGTATGTATGTATGCATTTAAGTTGGTGTGGGAAGGTGTGCTGGAAACCTATTATACCCACATGTCAGTGATGATATGCGTTTAGCTTTTAAGATAGATAGATAGATAGATAGATAGATAGATAGATAGATAGATAGATAGATAGATAGATAGATAGATAGATAGATAGATAGATAGATAGATAGATAGTGTTTCCTTAGGACACATGCCAGCAAAACGCACCTTTTGCCCCCTGAGTGTTGACTGGAAGGCAGCCCCCTCTAAGGCTGCCAACAGTGGGCTAACAATGTTCACCTCGCCAACTACACGCCATGTGGCAGCGTGCCTTGCTCATATTGTCAGCCAAAGATAAAATGCTAAATTGTAAAATATAGCACTAATCACATTATTTCCCAACATGTATCATACAAATGATCCTTTTCAGTTTCTTTTCAGGAAAAGGATTTAATCAAAGCTCAATATGACCATGATTAGGACGGATTTTAGTGCCCACAACCAGATTTTCTTGTGCTGAAGAGCAGTGAATTTAGGAATTTACACCTCCTCAGAAAATGAACAGCTTTAAAATCTGATTGATTTATGTATGTTGTGTTCGACTGTATGAGAAGAATGCATTAGTGTTTACGTCCGTCATTTGTCTCAACTGCTTTCTCATGAATTCAAGTATCAATCTGTGATCAAGTTTCTCATCCAGTGAATGACATAAATCATGTGATGCTTGTAGTCAAAAAACATAATCCTCATTGTTAAACTTTTCACCTTGATACTCAAAATGACATTGTTCACATTGTGCTGTGCTTGATTTTTAATCTGGCGTCTTATTATGTGGAGCTGAACGCCACCTCCTGGTAACATTCTGCACTACATGAACTCACATTTCACACATGGCAAAACTAAAGACTAATTGTCACATTATGTTTTTAATCATGTAACTTTTATGATTGCTCATTTTGACAGAACAAAACAAACAAACAAAACAACGCCACGAGTATGGAAAAACATCACAGTGAATGTGACTGTAGCGTCACGTTAAGGCACACCTGAATATCAGAGGAATAGTCCTCATGGGAGACATCTTGAGATGCCACAGTAGAAAAAGCACAGCTGTAAACAATAAAATGAACGATGGCTGAATTCCATTTATCTGCTTCAGTTTCAGGGTCCTCCTATTGTGCCTGCTGGCTCTCTGTCACACTGCCACGGCTTCCTGGGACACGAATAAAACAGATCCATTGTTAATGTTATTAGTAACACCTGTGCTTTTCCTACTATGGCAAATCAAGATGTCCGCTGTGCAAAGCAGCCTGTTTCTCGGTCTGTAACCCTGTGTGTAAAGCCTTAAATAAATAAACCCTTTTCACTCGGAGTTGTCTTTTCTGTGATGTTGGGGTGTTTTGGGGAGGTGTCCACCATTTCCTGTTGATGTATGTCAGACGGGCACTGGCAGCATTGAACAGGGTTGTGCCTATTAAAGCACGGCTTGTGGCTACAGTGTCTGGAACTCATAACAAATTGAAAACAATTGAAAGAAAGTCAGTGAGAATGACAGAACAGCCAAACAATATACTGGCAGTGTATTTTTTTAACTGTTTGCTCTTTGCTTGTTGAATACCTGTACAGATGCCAGCGTTATTCAACTGCAGGCTATAGATGCCATTTCAAGGTTTTCAACTCTCAAGGACTTGGGAGGGAAGGTGTAACAATACGCTTACTTTTCTTTGAGGAAACATGATGGCTTCAAGACCAGAACATGACTGACATTGAGGCTAGTTAATGTAGGAACACCAAGTAAAACCCTGGTGAAAGATGTGCTGACGTGTTACAAACGCTAGCACTGCTCAGGTTTCTACTCCTTATTTACATATCCATCATCCAGGCATCACCATTGTACTCAATGAATGAGGCCATTGAGTAATTTCAAGAATAATGGGGAATTTAACCTTCCATTTCTGCCCATATGAAACAATTGCGGTCCGGTTTTGTGGTAGGACCGGCCATGTGCAGAAATAGAAAGCAGCCCTCCTCTCAAAGCCCCCAGCAGTTGACAGCGGGACAAATGGGAGGATGTCAAAGTCCGAGCTTTGAATTGCTCTGACATTCTTTCTCGTGCCCACTACCACCTGCCACGGCTCCGACTGCCAACCGGTCACCTGTAGTGTCATTCAAGGTCTTGGCCAAGCTCCTGACAGAGTAGTCATTGAAGGATGAATGTCTGTGCCACCTAGGGAGAGGCAAAATTGCTCAGACACTTTTCCCTCCGCCAACACCTGGAATTTACTCACTTGAAGAACAGCCATGTCCAACTGATGAGCTTCCCAAGGCCTTCGGTGGAGCCAGCTGCACCAGAGCACTTATCGTCATCGTGTCATCCATGACATCTCTAAAGGGGGCATGGGGGGCTTATGGCGTTCTGCTTACTGACACGATTTACATATTGATTGAAAGGGTGAAGACGATGACTCAAGCGGTGTCCCCCGTGCAAAATCCTCTGCACGCCCTGTGACTTCATCCAGTTTTGATTTTAGCACTTCACACTTTTTAAACTCACAGGAACAACTGGTTAACATGAAGAGTTACACAAACGTTGTTTCAGGTAAATAAAAGTAAAGGGAAGGTGCTCTGCCTCCAGGAAATTTAAAGGAACAGTACACCCCAAAATCAAAACTCCATTTTCTCCTCTTGCCTTTAGTGCTATTGATCCATCTAGACTACTTTATCGTTGAGTTTTGGAGATTTCAGCAGTAGAGATGTCTGCTTTCTCTCAAATACAATCGAACTAGATGGCACTTGGTTTGTGCTGCTCAAAGTGCCAAAAAAAAATTGAAAAACTCAACAGCAATGTTTCTTTCCAGAAATCATGACCTGGTTACTCAAGATAGTCCACAGACCTTGTTGTGAGCAGTTTTATGCAGGAACTGTTTTCTTTCCACAGAACTAAACCTGCCAACAGAATCACTGCACAGAAGGAGGCGTGCATCTACTCTCCTAACTGCAGTCTGACTCTGCTAGCATGTGGAGATTATCTTATAGCTGATAGAGTTTGGTAGAAAGAAAAAAGTTCCGGTGTGAAACCGCTCAAGACGAGGCTTTAGGATTGTCTTCAGTAAGCAGCTCATGATTTCTGGTAAGACACATTTCTGTTGACTTTCTCAGATGTATTTTTTTGGTGCTCTGAGCAACACAGGCCGAGTGCCATCTAGTTCAATTATATTCAAGAGCAGGCAAACATCTCCTCAGGTGATATCACCAGAACTTGGCAACTCACACCAAAGCAATCTAGATGGATAAACAGAAAAAATGTCTTTTTGATTTTGGGGTGAACTGACCCTTTAAGGCAGTCCGTGTAACATAAATAAAAAAGCTGAATTATAATGAGGGGAGAGGAGTCGTTTTTAACATAATAGTCCAATTCATCACCATCTAATCACCATTCTGATGCAGTATGTTGGTGCTTGTGGCAAACGGAGGTGAGATGAAGTATGAATCACAAGGCAAAGAGTTGAGGAAGAATCTGGAGTGCAGTGGCGCGTTATTCTTCTCTCTCAGCCACAAGGCTGACACAGACCGAGGCCCTTGCAAGATGAAAGACAAGTGAAGAGGCCTATTAATCATTCATACCATTTGGACCGTGTTCCCGAAAAGACAGCATTGCGATAACTCATTTATGTTACCTCAATTGTCTTTCTAAAAGGGACAAGCACAAGGTAGTGTTTTGGTTGAACTCTGGTCGTCATTGTTTGAGACAATCACAGGTTCAGCCTCACGAAGCAGTCCAATGCAGTAGTATTAATTCCTTGAATACATGCATCTGTGAGTTGTTTTATGAGTAAATCACTGCCCTTTGACTCACTGTGCCATGTGCTGCATCAGTTCTCGTTTCATTTCTATCCAGCTGTGTAAATCTTCTCATACAGCAGTGGATAGTAGAGCACCCTGGCTGTACATGAATGATTCCTCGCTTTGCTTGTTCTGTCAGAAGTATGAAGTACAAGCAGCGCTCCCGTGTGAGGGCAAATCAAACCAGCGATGAGTTAAACCTGACAAACAAGCAGCATTTTACACATTCTTCGTGTTTCTTTTCTTTGTACTTCTTCCTCTAAAACCCTTAACCTCAAATGTTGCATGACTCATGGAACAGTTGGTGCTATTCTGTAAAAGCGCAAGAGCTACAGTATTTCTCTCACCTCACACATGTAACAGTACCTGGATAAAATAAGTACAGTTTTACAGTTTCTGCCGAGTCTGATGACACCGAAAAAGAAACAGAAAGGAGTCCCAACCCAAAAGGAAGAAGAAGAAAAAATATTTGTCAGAATGAGAGGAGGCCTATTTTCTGTCACGTCTGGCTGGTCTGTGATCATTTCTTGTGAGTTTCAATGAAACATGTAATACTAATGTTGTCACTGACATGCTGAACAGCTACACACACAAAAAAGTTATTTTAGGCCCAATAATTGACAAATTAAGACCAAAGACCAAATAACCAGAAAAAAAAAGAGAGAGAGAGAAGAATATCTAACAAAGCAATCTTATTGTCTCTACTTGTCAACTATCTGCCTGCAGCCAGTTTTGAAGATGAGAGGCGAGAAGCTCTGCATTGCAAACTTACTGTGGGTTACAAAATGTTGCAAGCTCTGGGCAGTTTGTAAGCTATTTTGATTTTAATGGCCATTCATTTTATCTCTGCAGAACATTAAACGTTACAAGGGACAAGACAAAGATGTTGTTGTTGCTGTTCCGTCTTTATATCCGAAACTATGGGTTTCAGGAAGTAGAAAGATGGTATCACTGTAGCTGCTGGCTGGCTCCCAATCCACCATGCCGTGTCATTTCTTCTGAATATATGTTCCAGTACGCAATGTCTGTAATTACTGAGGGTGTGAATGAGGTCACATTGTCATTGTAGACACCTGCACGCTAGCAGGCTTTCAATACATAGCAAAGATGATTAAGCAGTAGATTGACATGCATGTCACCATATGTTTCCATGTAAATTGTTTTGAGCCATCATAACATAAAGTGTCAAACTGTGACAGAGTATCAAGGTGTGACTCTCTACACTGGAATTTATAAATGGGTGGATGCCCTCGAAATAGCATAGAACAATGATGCTCTGTTGACGCTGTGGGAAGATAGTTGTGGAGTGTGGTGTGAAAGCCTGGTCTCACACCCAAAACATCAAATACCGACATTTTGCCACAGCCAAACAAACATGTGCCATGATCAACCAAAGGTAAATTCAAAAAGTCTGGTTTTGGTGCCTCAGGGTAAAAAAAAAAAAAGTTCTTGGGCCTAAAGCTAACCAAGTAGTTTTGGTGCCTAAAGGTAACCAAATATTTTTGACCATTGCACTGCATTAACCATGTGTTGGAAAGACTTTGTGGCTGGAAGGCTTTTTGCATTCCTTGGTTGAGAACAGGTTGGATGGCGTCAAGTTTTGCCGCAGATGAGTTTACACTGGAGTTAGATGAAAGCCCTGTGCCTCGCAACACTGACGGCAAAAGGTACCTATTGATGCTCTGGAAATGACAATAACTTGGGTGTGACCTTGCTGACTGGTTTAGCCTCTTTAGGTAAACTATGCCTGACGCTGAACAGGACCAGAGGACCACACCACACTGCCACACTTGTGTGGAATACTTGAGCCTTTGCTGGTCTTGTAAAAGAGGGTTTCATATACAAATAAGGTCACGGTAAAGATGTTCAGACTTAACATGAGACCAAATACAGAGCGACTTAAGTTAACTCCCGACTGCATACAGTACATATAAGGCTGTGGTATTTTCAGCATGCTGATGTGTTATATAATTTTATATAATTGTATGCTTTTAATTTTGTGTTATTATCATGCAATACCTAAAGTGTTATCTAATATCTATAGCTAACAGAAACTGAACCTAGACCCAAACTGCTTTCTGCAGTGCAACTCTTAAAAGCTTGTCACCTGTAACAGCTGGAGGACAGAAGAACATTTTTGTAACAATGAGAGAGAATAAATAGAGCAATCCTGAGAATAACCCTGTTCCTTCCTACATATTAAAACAACACAGGCATAGGAGGGTACATTTTGGACAAAAATAACATTTTAAGTGCAGTGCAGATTGAGTGAAAACTAATTGCATCTGTCCAAAACCAGTTTGCACATTGTCATTTTGCCATTCAACCCGTAATGAGTTGTCGAGACTGTCTGTGATGAATAGCCTGTGGGCCGGTCACTTATTAAATATATTCAATATTAAAATATTAAAACAGAACAAGATACACGAGGAGGAGGCCTATGAGTGGACTCGCACAATAACACTGGAGCTAATACAGAAGCGATAATGATTTATTTTCAAGCTGTGAGGTAACTGTGCGGTAATAACCTGTCTTGTCTTGTTTTTGCCCTGAATAGTTTGCACACTTCCAACTCAGTTTGGAGTACAAAGTATGTTGATAGATCTGGCAGAGGAACCGCAGTTTACACTGATACTATCATTTAACTGCACACAGCCATGAACTACTAGCTATGTCCAGAAGATCAGAGGTTGTTTGCAAATGAAGGAAAATTTGTGGCATACACTGTATTTGAATAGGGGAGGACAGCATAGAAGCAGAGTAAATGAATGAATGAATGAATGGATAAACAAATAAATAAATGTCCATAAAGAGAAGTCATATTGCTGCCCTCTGTTGGTTACATTTAGAGCTGTGTGTGACATGACTGGACCTGCCAAAGTGAAATTACAGTCTGTTCCTGTTCTAGCAGAGAACATTTTAACTGTGGCAGGAATTTGGTTTTCATGTAAAATATTAATCACAACAAAATGCGGAAAGCCTTTCTTTTTCGTGTGGGTTGAAAGAGGTAAAGTCATAGTTTAATTAAATCAGATTTTAATTGAAAATGTGTCCGTTTTTTTCCTCTAAACTATGCAGCTTTTTATTGTATGAGTTTTTGCTTTGGTATTTATTAGTGGGAAAATGAATGAGAAATTCATCAGTGATGAATAAACCTCAGCAGGAGCTCTACACACGTACAGTGTTTATCTCCGTCTTTGTCAGTTGATGGTGGTCAAATTTGACAACCAGCATGCTTGTGTAGCGGAAGTGGCAAGGTTCGGTTTTTAAACCAAAAACCTAAAGTAAATGCTGCCATCAGATTAAAAAAGAATTCAATTCACTTTCAGTTCTTTTCTAGATTTAGCTGCATTTGAAGGGCCACAGGATTTGTTTTTCTTTAAGCTGACACTTTGTGCCTCGCTGTAGTTTTGATAAGGAAGGACATTTATTACAAAAACAGTTAGTGTTGCAGTGTGTGTGTGTGTGTGTGTGTGTGTGTGTGTGTGTGTGTGTGTGTGTGTGTGTGTGTGTGTGTGTGTGTGTGTGTGTGTGTATGAGAGAAAGAGAGAGAGAGCTAGGCTGTTCACAATCCTCTGGGAAGGCCTTGCCAACCAATGGTGACTTTTATTTTTTCAATTATTATTATTTATTAGGATATTTTTCTTAGATTTTTATCTTGTAATTGATGTGTGGACATGTGGCTATTTTATTTTTATAAGCAATTTTTTTGCTGTTGCATTTTTCCATTTTCTTATTTAATGCGTTATTAATGTGGCACAAACAGGGAAAATGGGTGTAGAATTGTGCTGTAATTTGATGCTCAACATTTGTCATTTCTATTGCACATTTATAAAATAAAAGCAGATGTAGTGACAAGCTTTGCAGAATAACTAATATGTCATTAGACGTGTTCTACAAAAATTGCACATTTCAGGTTAGATATTTATTTTTTTTTATTGTTGTTGTGGTTGTTCTCTTGGTGGCAACAATGAGCTGCCACAGAGGGCAAACCCGGTCAAACGTGCAAAGCACTCAGCGCGCCCGCTAAAGCAAAATGTTCCTCCCTGCACGTGCTGCCGGTTGGGCCACGTTCAAGCGAAAATATCCGAAACACTGTTCCGGGAAGGCGTGCACCGCACGGATCCAGGGCGCTCACTTTGTTATCCTAAAATACCACAGTTCTGACTTTTAATGAACATTAAAACTATTTTTGAAACGCGCTTCACTGTCGGATTGCAAAGCACCGCATTAAGGCCGGTGGCGATGTTCCTTCGGTGTTCCTGGTTAATGTAGGTCAAAGCAGTGACGGAAGGGTGTCCTCCGTTGAACCCGCGGTATTAATCCACATCGCAGTCCTGCAGATGGCGCGCACAGTCAACCGAGTGCCCTGGGTGCTCACCACGGTGCTCACACAACAATATCCGTATGGAGCCTTCCCTGCCTGAGAGATGGCGATCGTCTGAAGCAACACCTCTGTCTCCCCTGTGCAGCTGCAGGGGCTGTGAAAGCAAAGTTCAAGAGTGCAGCTTTTCAAACATGCACTTTTTCACACCCTGAACGTGCAGCGGCTCGGGAGGCAGGGCGCTTCATCAGACGGGCTGCACGACCTTAGTTGACCTCTTTGTCAGTCAAAGCCTGTCTTTCAGGATGCGGAGTACAGAACATCCTCTGCTTTGTGCACAGCACACAGAGCACATATATGAATTATATACTGACACTGTCTATTAGCCACAACCCTCAGCTTGGTTCATTATTCTGATCTGAACTACAGACAAGCGTGTGCGCACACACGCACACCTGTCACTGTCTAGACAGGGAGGGGGCATCAAGGCGGTGGGTGCGGGGGGATCCCACATGACCCATTACTGCTTTATTCTATGCCAGCCAGAGTATATCTCAAGGCGTTGGATAATGACAAAAAAATAAAAAATAAATAAAAAACAAACAACAACAAGAGAGAAAAAAAGCAATCGCTTTACTAAATCTGATTGGCCGGCTGAACCCGACACGAATTTTTTCCCCCGCTCGCTAACTCGAGGTCAGCTCGGGACGTTAAAAAATAAATAAATGAGAAAATAGAAATGCGTAGAAAGTAGAAGACACGGCAGACAATCTAGCTTGTTGGTGCTGGAGATGATTGGCGGCGCCGCCGTCCAATGAGAGGCCGCGGCGCAGCTGGCTCACTGTACTGGCAGAGGCGGCGTCCAATGCAAAGTTCAGACGCATGATGGACACATAACTGACAATTCCCCAGTCCCTTTGATCCAGACTGGGGATAGATTCGAGTTCATTCACAACTGCGAGCGCTGATATTTTGAATAGCTTACGCTGGAGCCCACACAGCTATAAAATACATGTATAGAAATGAAATGAAACAGCTGGGATTAATGGGAAAAGTGAACGCTCTCGCTCCGAGCCGCCTCAAAGCCTCATCCTTTCCAGGTTTCATTACGCAGCATGACTTCCATTTATAAAATTGCTGCGCTGCTGCTGAGGCAAACTCAAACACCTCGAGTAGGAGGAACACCACAACTACAACTACTATTACTATAACTCCCACCACTTCCAGAGAGCCATAATGGAGCCGGTTTCACCGTCCCACTGCGCTCCCTGCGATTGGGGCACAATAATGTTGACAGATTTCTGATCCAACCCAAGACAGTGCACTGTTCTTCCAATAGCAGCTTTAAGTGAAAAGGCGTGCCTGCTTATCCCCCCTCCACCCCCACCCCTCCTCCCACCCTCCCCCCTCACCCCTTCACCACCACCACCACCACCACCACCCCTCAAAGTACTCGATGTATAGTTAAAAAATGGGAGGGCACACTTGAACCGAGCTCCTCTATGAAGGTAGGCTGCAGCGTGTGTTTATTGATGAGATGAAAAGAAGATGGAAGTGAGAAATGAAACAAAGTAAAGGAACGTATTAGGAAAAAAAAAAAAAACTATACGCGCTTCGTCGGGGGAAAACGGGGGGAGCCGTGGAAACGCTGTCGCCACTTTTTGAACGAGCTTCGAAGTGCAGGTAAGAAATTGAGAAAAGTGGGGGAAAGGGATGGGTCTTTGCACTATCTGTAACGCTATCATCACAGGGGAGAAATAAGAGCAGTTTCCTGTACAAGAGATGAAAACACGCACGTTGACTTCAGCGTGAAATTGGACGAAAAGCCTCTGACTTCCATGTAGTTGTGGCTGCCTCTAACAAGCAAATATCACTCCATAATCGGAAACTTCATTCTTTTGGAGGAGCTCAGACGCTCAATAAATGTGACGCCAGCCTACGAGATGATGTGAAGGGGGTCTCAGTTTTGGCTGCCGGGGGGTTTTGTTGTCCATTTCTATTCGACTACCAAAAAACGCGCTGCCCTGCCATGACGCAAGTTTCCCATCTGTCATTATTCTCAACATGCCCCTTTACCTTTAGCCCTTTACTTTGGGATTTGCCCGTGAGCCGGCCAGGGGGGGACACTTGAGAACAATACTCCGGTCAAACTGCGTTCACAGGTCCGTTTCTCTCAATCAGCCAAAGCCTCCGCGATGCTCGCAGGCTGCTTGTTCACATTTCACACACTGTGAGCCCGGAACAACTGTGGCAGCCGACGTGCGCATTTGGCTTTTAGGTCAGATATTTGAATCGGAGGAAACGCGTCTCCTTATTGCAATTAACCGCAAAGAGAGAGAGAAAGAAAAAAACACACACTCGCCAGACATGTGTGTATGTGTGTGTGTCTTCAAATACATTTCAGTTTGCTGAACTTGCCGGGAAGATGGTTTCGATGTCTGGAATACATCGTTCTAGCAGCGGCTCACACCAGCGCGTATACTCAGACAGATGTCTAGCCTACATTTTTTATGAATTAATATCAATACGGCGTGGCATTTATGAGACGGGCTCACATTAAGATGTGCTCAGCAGGCGGAGAGAGGCTGCTTCATATTGTGTCCGAAGGTAAAACAACACCGCAGGTTCAGCTTTGGGAGATAAATCTGTACTCGATCCAGCGGGACTCTGGATTTTGGTGTCATGGCTCTCCAAAATGAATGGTGATTTTAATTGTCGCAATCCGCTTACGGTATGGGAAAATGTTTGCGATGTGAGGATGTTTTTTAGGCGACGGGTGGCCTAGATATGGTGCCATGCTCTGGTGTAATTAAAGTTGCAAGAGGCGCTTCCTGCGTGCCTTTTGAGACATTTTGTTGCAAAATATTCATGGGCCACTCGTGATTCCGCTGCGCTTGCTCGCTAGATGGAAGCTACAACTGCTACTTGGCCTCTTGGATAAAGTTAAAATGCGTGGATATGCTCGGCGGTGGCGCAATAAAAAATATTTATAAAAATAAAAAAATAAACGCAGCAATGACTCCCCAAAATTCACTGAAAGGGCCGTGGGGAGTTGAGACGGAGCAACATGTCAGTCTGGCTCTGAAGGGCTCCATCTATCCCGGCGCGATCCTGCGCGTCTGCGTGTGTGTGTGTGTGTGTGTGTGTGTGAGAGAGAGAGAGAGAGAGAGAGAGAGAGAGAGAGAGAGAGAGAGAGAGGGATTGAGAAAGGGACAGAGAGAGCGTGTGTGTGTGTGTGTGTGTGTGTGTGTGTGTGTGTGTGTGTGTGTGTGTGTGTGTGTGTGTGTGTGTGTGTGTGTGTGGCAAACAGACGCTGTCCCAAAGCGCTTTGGCTTTGTCACATGAAGAGAGTAATACATCACGTACGTGTGTCTGTAGAAGCGCCTCTGACAGTTTGTCCAGTCCACGGTCAGGGTCTGATTCATCGGCACACACTCGCCTGTAGCCCAGAAGTTGTGCGCAGGTATGAGGCTTTGCGTCGACACGTTGGTCGTGTCAGATGTTGGTTCTGGTGTGGCCACTGAGGCTGTTTCCGTGCGAACGGCCGGGTTGGTCCCGGGTTGGACACAGGAGGAGGCTGAACGAGAGCGCAGCGCTGCGTCCAGCTTCCTCCAACGCGGACCCGGTCCGTGGATGTGCACCTGTGTGTGTGTGTGTGTGTGTGTGTGTGTGTGTGTGTGTGTGTGTGTGTGTGTGTGTGTGTGTGTGTGTGTGGAGGTGTTTAATACATAATTGTGCCATCGTCCCTTTTCACTTTTTGCTGTTGATCACTTCCTCTCCCCTGCCTTCATTCAGAATATGCCTCCACAACGTAAACGGGCTGCAATCCTATAGGCTCGGTTATGTAATTGATGGCTGCGCTGGATGATTTGTTTTCTGAATGGACACATTTGGAGAGACACAGAGCTGAGCGTGCAGCCCGGTGTAGCAGCGTTTCACTTTGATGTAAGATTTCAGCTGGGCATAATTAGAAATCTGTCCTAAGACTTGGAGCATATTGATTGACAGGCTGCATGTGGGTGAGTAAAGTGAAAATTATGTTGTCGCACAGAGTGTGCTGGATGGAATACCCTTCATCTGAAAAGAAACTCCACGTTAACTTAATGCCTGTGTTTTTGGACATTTTATTGTTTGATGAATTGGAAGGTAGTTGTCTTGTGTGTGTGTAAGCGAGCTCTCACCACAGCTTCATGTCAAAAAAACTCTTGGTTTTGTCCGCACAGAGGTGTACAGTAGCTGCTGAAAGAAACAGCCATTATGTGCCTTGGGAGTGTTTGTAGTCCAGAGTATCAGGTGCCCAGTTTCATCTCAGCAAGTCGCTAATGAGTATTTATATGTATGTATTCCACATGTGCATTAATATTCACACTCTTTGAGCCATCGCCATTTGCCCGCTTTCTGTGTCACGGCTAAAACCCACCCATGACTAATGAATATTTAAGAGCATGTCTGCAGACCAAGGAAACTCATTATTATATGAAGGAGACCCAGCAGATAAACTGTAGACCTTCTCAGATGAAGGCAGGGGAGGGGGAGGGAGGTGTTCAGCTAATCCACACTCAGCAATCAATCCCAATTTTCCTTTGGCTTCACCATCCTTCACTCGTCCTCTGTAGCTCGTCACCCTCTCTTCACGTTCAGCAGTTCAGTATTGACCAACAGCCTGACTTAACGTGTCGATCCTGAGAGGCTTGCGAGCCGATTCAGTCACTCTCCTGCACATTCGTCCCACCTGATTATTTGGGTTCACTCTCGGGAAAATGTGCAAGGATGCCATGCTGCACTCATGGAATGAGTGCTTCTTTGGAAGAGACATGTAACAAAAAAGCAAAAAAACAAAAAAAAAAACAATCATCTTGTACTGTACATGCACACAGATGGCAGGTCAGTATTCCAAAAAATTTTTAAAGAGCAGCAAAAGGCTCTGCTGCCCAGATAGACAAGCTAGAGATATCTCTCTGAAGCCTCCAC
Organism: Chaetodon trifascialis; assembly: GCF_039877785.1. Taxonomy (NCBI): domain Eukaryota; kingdom Metazoa; phylum Chordata; class Actinopteri; order Chaetodontiformes; family Chaetodontidae; genus Chaetodon; species Chaetodon trifascialis. Next base: position 14,444,404 of record NC_092071.1, on the reverse strand, counting down.
AATGCCACATTTCTGGTTGTTGTTATTCCCACACCATCGAGCCATCTTCACCAGGCTGTTACCAGGTAATCCTGGTGGCCCATCACCTGCATAATTAAATGCATGAATATACGTTCATTGTGCTGCTTCAATACAACTCTCCTGAAAAGATTTTTTTTTTTTTTGGGTGGTTCATTGGACATTATTCAACGGAAAGAGGCCGGGAGAGGTGGGAGAGAGCATGTAATGTTGGTTATGAGTGGAATTCACCTCAGTCCACCGAATCACGCAGTGCTGTTAATTCCTGCCGTGTGCATCGTCAAGTGAAAATTTGGTTTATTTGAATGTGTCGTTTCCATTTAGAAATTGTAAATTTGGCTGCAAATTTAAGCCTGGACGGGCAATGTAATAATAATAAAAAAAAGTCAAAGTAGAATATATTTTTGTCATTTATAATTCCAAGTAGGGTATTTTTACCATGATATGAGAAAAGACTTTAAAAAATATGCACTTGAGTCCATCCTGGCACTTTGTCTACCCCAGTTGAACATATTTGGCAGCCATTTTGGGAATGCAGTAGAGATCCATCGATATAACGAGCCACTTTGTGGATTGCATCCAGAATGTCACAGTGCTTGTTAACTGCTTGGCCTTTTTGTCTCACACAGTGTTTATCCTTTTCTCCCCCTTTTTTTTGTTCCTTTATAATACTCGTTAGAAGAATATTCCCCCATGGAGCAAAACTAATCTTTGATGTGATTGCCAGCTGAGGCTGTTTTCAGGTGCACACCATAGCCTTTAAGCCTTTAATAGACTTTAAGATTAAAGATTTGTTTTTGTGTAGGAAGAAAGTTTCTCACCTGATGTTCACTGCAAAGACTGTTTTACAGCAATTGCAGCTTTAATACTGCACCAGTCCCCAGTTACCATGGCAACCCTAAAAAACCTCAGATACCTCTAAAGCTTCAGAGGTGTCTCATATTATTTTATACGATACATTTTATATTTTCTTTTGATCTCTTGATCATAAAGAAATAAGAGCGCGCTGCTGGCTAACCCCGCCTCGCTGGATTGTTAGCATAGAGGGATTTCTGCAAGCTAGGAATTATTGGCAGGCTAGCTGCCTCTTGGCTAACTGGCTTGGATCCTTCTACCCACAAAGCACCTTTTTCACACATAACATGCTTCTCTTCACATGATATTGTTTTTTTTTTAATTCTTGAAAATACTAATAACACAATTGCAGGACCTGTTTTGAATGCGTACAGTTTGCCTTTGCAGTTATGGAGAGAATTTCCCCTTTGGCCGCGTTATACCACACAAAATGCTGTTATGGTGAGCCGTGGTGATTTCCTCCCAGCTATAAGGAAGAATGGAAAATGATATGCCTCGTTTAAGGGAGGGACAAATGTGTATTGTTTATTGACAGGGTGATAATTTTCTTGGATAAGAACGCTTTGCAATAAACTGAAGGTTTTAATTTCATTTGAAATAACCGGTAAGTTATATATTATGCCCTGATCGTGCTTTAAGAAGACAGCTCAACTTCACATTTTGTGTACACTGGCTCAATTTGTAAATTCATTGAAAAGGGATTTTTAAAATACTCCCAGTTTGAGTAAATTGGCAGTCCGAATGCAAAAGACTGGTCATAAAAGCGACTTTTATACAACTTCATTTCACTCAGACCTCAGTGACTTTCAGAGTGTGCAGCATGTGGAAAACTGACAAACCAAAAACTTTAAGGCATGTTTTTAAGTTTTCAAAGGACTTTTGTTTTGGAATCTCCCCGCGCTGCAAGTATCACAGGAATGCGTAATGAAAGCACACACTGAGACTCAATAAGTATTTGTGAATGTGCCATGCTGTTGTCAGGAAGCTTTTGTTCGGTTATAAAACTTTATAACGTCTTATGAAACCCAGTGAATATCCCTCTCAGATGGTTAAATACAGCGTTGTTCTAGGATCGACTGCAGGACATTTCCAACTTATATCTAAATATAAAACACCGAACCGTTCACCACACACTTGTTTACACACAAATTCTGTGCAGCGTTAGAATGAAAGGACTCATTTTCTATATTTTTAATTGTTGTCAAGATCTTTTTTTCTTCATGTGAAGTCAAATCCACTCGTTTTAACTGCCACTTGTTTTCATCTATCTATATGTCCTGGTGTTGTTGTTTGATACATGTACAGTATAGACAGTACAAACACAATCCAGTTGTGGGTGTGACCATGTGTTTCCATTACCTTTGCTGAAATTGCTAACAGACTCCTAAATCATGCTTCTTTATATCTGCAGTGCTGGTTTTTAAGGCTGTTCGTTAAAAGTCAGCAGTTATGAGGCCCAAATATCATTGAACAACTCGAGCAGAGACCGTTTGACAACGGGACAAAGGATTTTTGCAAGTAAAAAACCTTAATTAAAGTGCAACTAGTTGTAATGAAGAATGCCTGAGTCCCATACAAACGCTTTGTGTTTTTGCATGAGAGGAACCTGATTTGTATTCTCTCTCTTTAAACACACACGGCAGGCCCAGGCATTCAGCTGATGTGAAAAATGTATCCTGGATTCTAATAGCGAAGTTGTATGTTTGCCAAGGTGCATGTGTGTCCTCAGTTCACCCTGCTGCCCATATGGTTTTCTCCAAGTCACGGTGAGATCACTGCCTCGCCGAAGGAGAAAAGTAAAGAGGATTTAAGAAAATTAAACAACAACAACAAGAGAAAAAAAAGCAGCCTTCGGTAACTTTTGAGTCTGTTTTACCGAGAGTGAGAGCTGCGTATGCTTCTATCTTGGCTTCAGGAAGACCTTTTAAGCCTCATGCCAGTAAACAGCACTCACAGCAGCCAAAATGTTAAGGTTGTGCACAGTCTTACTCAAGGTGCACCGGTATGCAATAGCAATGGGCAGACTTAGGAGGAATTATTTACACAATAGTATTTGTGTTGTGGCTTTATCACAAAATGAAGATTGTTGGAACCTTTGAGTGTGTCCACAGAAGCTCAAACTGTATTTTATCTCTTCTTTCATTGTGTAAGTCATTAGTGTATTGAAATCCAGTCGCAGGAGATCGCTGTCAGACATTTTGTCTTTTGAAAGAAAATTCTTTCACAGAAGAATTTCAATTTTCTTTTTTTTTTTTTTTATCAAGACAATGAAAGGAATATCTGCTCTGATACTGTCTACATTGTTTATTGCCCCAAAAATGACCTTGATACAGACAGATTTCAAAATAGACTCCTTCAAGACGCTGGAAATCATTATCAATTTGGATTACAGCTTATTGTTTTAACAACTAGGAAATGGATGCTTTATCTTTTTTGGCTGGTTTACGACAGTTCGCCCGTGTGATAAAGGAAAAGCATGCGCAACCTGTTCAACCACAAACAGATTTCCACTTTATCAAAGTTGCAGGGCTTGTTTTACAATTGACACTTGTAGATGATGAAGAGTATTCTGGTTGCGTTAACTCCTGTTTGTGTCACCTGCGTTACATTGGCAGCACAGACGCAGTCCATGTGTCAGGCTCCCAGAGACGTTGAGGTAGTTTGTACACGGGTGTAATAGCTGGCACGGTGTTTTTCACTTAAGTGAGAACTTCGAATAAAATACCTTGTGGCAGCTGCTATGTAAACAAACATCAAGCTTCGTTTTCTTTTATCATTTCTATGAATAGGCGAAATGACATGAATGCATTTTGCGCTAAATGTCTTTCCTGGCCTTTGACTGTAGTTGGCTCTGCTGCTGGCTCCTATCTCCACGTTCATTCATTCACTCAATCTTTTTTCACTCTTGCTCCCGTTCAGGGTCAGTTCAGCGTATCCCAACATGCATTTAGACGAAGGCAGGGCAACACCCTGGGCAGATCACTGGGCCAACACGCAGATAAACAGAGAAACACACTCGCAGAGGTAACAGGAGCTCGTCGTTCAAGGCGCACTGTTTGATTTTCTTAACATAAAACCCTCCGGTGCACAGAGATGAGTGAAAAATCAAAATGAAGCACAAACCTTCCCCCACCTCTAACCATGACTGTACAAATGGCTTAGAAGTAACACATTTATGATAGGACCTGCCGAAAATACTCGCAGCAATGTGGCATGATTATTATAGTAATGTTACTAGAAACAGCTGATGGGCTTAGGTTACACTCTGGGCTTTGTGAGCTATAGATTGTTACCGTCAAAGATAATAATTCTGCTGCATTCAAACAGCCCACACTGACCAAACAATTCATGTGCATTAGCAGGGCCAAAAGGCCAAATGATTATCATAAACAGAGCTGATGGGTGGTCATGTTGGCGCTCCACTGTGTGCTGTGAGTTGACTCTGTAGGGACTCTGCTTTCTGAACATACAACAGCTGAGAGAAGGCTAAAATCTACACCAGCGTTTAGCAATTATAATAGGATGTGTAGAAAACACTTGAAAAAGGGCAAGTAGTGGCACAACACTCACATAAAAAACACAGCGTATGCCTTTGCAACAGAGAAATGTATATTAGTGATAATATACGGCTATGCTAACATAGTGTATAACATCCTATAGAACTGGTATAACCACTCCAACTGGTGGCTGCAACATAGTTTTTCCCTGCAGTCACGCCTGAGCCTGGTAGGTATTAAAAAGAGGTTGTGTGTGCCCGCCTGCAAAAGCAATTCACAACAAGAATTTACACAACGAAGCACAAAGCACAGCCTGTGATTAAAAAAAAAAATAATAATCATCATCATTTACTAGAGTGTCATTTTGAAAATATTTGTTCAAATTTGGGCAGACCATTTTGCAGTTTTGCTCTCTCTGGCGCAGGTTTTACACGAACACCTAACAAACACTCTGATGATTCAGTTTTGTTGACGCTCATAGGCAGTGTGAGGTGTTCTAAGTTGCAGTTTATACGAATTTACTGGAACGTAACATGTTTATTTCTTGTCATCGGTTGTGGTTGTTAGGTAGCAAATGTATAGTTTCCTCCAACATATATTTACTGACTAACAGTGTGTGTTTTCCAGCTTTCTTTGGATACACGACTCTCTGTTAGCTGATACTTTCTATGGATGTCTGGCCTCATATTTGTTTTCAATCAGCTCAAATTTCCACATAACATCTAGTCTCCTTTGTGAGTTTGTCTTTACTACAGTGTCATTGACACAAGACTAAAAGGGGAGAAATCCTGAGTTTTGGCCTGTCTTTCTCATTTCTTGTGAAATTCTGTAGTTGGCTTGCTCAACACGTTTGTCTTGCAACACGGTATTGTATGGATAAAGTTTCCTAATATGGCTAGATTGCACCCCCTCCCTGTTGGATTACCAGAAGATCTTACCTTTGTGCCAACTTTTGTTAATTTCAAACTGTGGTATGTTTAAGTCATTATACCTGACTCATGTTGCTCAGTTAGCCTGCTGACCTCTGGACCAGAGGTGCTAGCACTTGGTGAAAGTGTGTATAGGGCACTCATGCGGTTGACTGTGTTTCAGTGTGTCAGCATGACACTTTTAGATGGGTCATATGTCAAATGAGCTGATGAGACATATATAATCTGTATTTACAACCCAACAGCTTGCTAAACTATAAATACACTAAAAAGTGCTAACAACCATAAGGCTGAAAATAAGCAGAGAATATTTGTATAAGTCATCTGCCTTTAATGTCTTACTCACATAAAGCGCAGAAGCTGTAGCTGAAGACACAACATGTTGAAGATATCGTTAGCACACCTAAATAATGACTCTGTTTTATCTCAGCCCAGTGGCGTGTGTTGTTGTTGCAGCAGCTACAGGCTGAAGAAATATATTACATCCAAAAACCTTTTTGCAAAGTCCATTCCACTGTTTCCTTTTGCATCTGTGTTGTTAACATGCAGCATGTTAAGAGCACGTCAACCCTTTTAAAAGGCGAGCATTGAGCTCGCCACAGTCTGGGAGAGAGGCTGACCCTTGAAGCACAGACCGGCGAAACAAAACGTGCAGGGTTGTCGCTGAACTGCTCAAAGCAGCCTCGTGCATTTGTGAAAGTCCGGCTCTGTTGTGGACCACCTCGGCGCCGCTGCTCAAATGCGCTGCAGAACTTCTGAGGCCGCTCACAGTCACATTCAGCAACGGTGAAATAATCCAGCAAATGTGCTGGTCGACTTGGATTTTCTTAGTTTGGAGGTTCACATCATAGTCAAAGCATTGCTATAAGAAAAAGAACAGAAAGTATCACATTTAGGGCTGCAGCAATTAGCCGATTAATCGATTAGTATTAAATTAATCAGCAGCTACGTTGATAATCAATTAATGATAAGAATTTTTGAGGAAAAAATGATCACATTTTCTGATTTCAGCCTCTCATATTTGAATACTCCTGCGATCGCCTGCCACCGGTCCAGGGTGTATCCCGCCTCTCGCCCGTTGACAGCTGGGATAGGCTCCAGCCCCCCCTCAACCTGGAAAGGGATAGTCAGGTATAGAAAATGGATTGGTGGATATTTGAATATTTTCCAGTTTCTGTTCTCCTCTGTGACAGTAAGTGGAATATCTTTGGGCTGTGGACAAAAAGAGACATATGAGGACACAACTTTGGGCTATGGAAAAAAGCAATCAGCACTTTTTACCAATTTCTGCCCTCTTATGGACCAAACAACAAACCTATTCATCAAGAAAATTACAGAAAGATTAATCGCTAATGAAAATAAACATGAGGTCATGTTTCTGATCTTCATTCTCGTTCCACGTCATCAACACCTTTACCATAACCCTCTAAGCGCTGTGTATGAAGCTGAGCCTGGCGTGAGGCTCGAGTAAACACCATCTCCTCTGAGTGTGGCTTCGTTCTGTTCGGTGCCTCCAGTGACAAACAGTGCATACATTAACCCTAAACACATCCAGAGGCTGAGGCACAGTCTAAGAAGCGCGTGCTTGTTAGCAGATAGGTCCCACTCGATCCTCTCGTAAGAATCTTTGTTGTGGTTTATCTCTCAAGGATGTATAATCAGAGGATACTTTGTTTTCCCTCAGAGGCATAAAGGTGCTGGAACCTCTCCATACTGCACAGTCCACTTCATGAGATCTGGCTGAGCTTATACAACCATCCAGGAGAGACATGCATGTTTGACATTCCTTGCCCAGCAGAATTAACTAACTGCTCTTTATCATGATACAGCAGTAATAGATAGTGGAGTCCTGTATGAGCATCTTTGCAGGTTCATGAAGATCTCTTAATGGCCTGCGAGGTCCTTTGTTGGAGAGGCAAAATGTCCTCGACATGTGTAGTAGCTGTAGAGAGGCAGTTGCTGTGGACACTTGTGCCTAAATGATAACTCTTGAATTTAGCATTATCTGCTTCGGGGGTTAGAGGTGTTTTGGAGGCTGTCATATGAGTAGTCAGATGGTTCTTTTTGGTCAAATGCTCATTAACAAAAGCGCAGCCATTTGCCAATTCTGAGAAATTTCTTTCAAGCCTGCGATCCAGGACCAAAGCGAGACACTGTCTTTATCATTTTAATGGCCATAAGCCAACACTGGCTTTTTGTTTTTTTGCCCTCTGTGCTCTTTTAGGAAACTTCATAAAATACAGTAGGAATCATTTACTGAAGGCACTAATTCATGAATGTTTGTGTGGACTTTGCCTGAAAAAAAGTATATTAGAAGTAGATTATCCTCCCATCTGTAAACGACAACAGATCTGCTATGGATAACGGGTGGTGGTGGGTGTATTTTTGACAGAAAATGACGAAGTTGAACAAGCTGTCCTGTCAAAAAATACTTTAACTGTCCTTTCCTTGTGTGATGGTATTGTAGTGCGCATTGTTATTTGTTTGCTTGAGGAATTTATTTGAAAGCCGCACATCCTGTCACACTTGAATGGCTTTCTGTTGGACTGAATGTCGTATCGCATTGATCTGCTGTGCTATTTAAGACATTTTTAGTGGCAGTGGAGCTAAACATGAACAATGAGATTAAATTTAGGCGACGATAAAGAGTTAATAACAGCTGCAGTTTGTGTGTGATGCACAGAAATTCACGCGATGCCATATAGTTATTCAAGTGATGAATGGAGAAGTGGCCATAACAGTACAATGGCACTGTAATTAGAACATGAAGCTCTGACAGAACAAGAGGGCATTCACAAAGTGCTATTTTAACACCGTTTGCGTGTTTGTCAAACTGTCCCTGATGGCGGGCTTGAAATTGAAACTGCGTTTGTGAAGGAAGAGTCGCTGGTTCTACTTCTGTGTTGTAGGTGAAGAGCCGGTTCAAAGTTCAGGAAGGCGATTCGTGTGATAACGCCTGGTTTGAACGTAGCTCATCAGACATTTGGACTCATTTCAGTTATATTTCATTGGTGATGTTATGTTACACCATGCAATTTCAGTCAAGGCAGAAGGAAAAATGAAAGAAAAAAAAAAAAAAGAAAGAAAGAAACGTTGGCTCAACTTGTCAACAGCCTACGTGTGCTTGTTGATTTTCAGCAACTGCCTTAAAGGCAAATCAGTTAAATCTTGAGATTGTGAGATTGTGAGGTGTCTCCTTCTGCCTCTCCTGAAGTGCCTGTGATTAAGGTGCATTAGTTACTTTACCTGTTACTGCCTCACAACCTCATAGACGCACAGTCAAATGTAGCAAGAGACATGACGCTCCAAACTGCTCCGAATCAATCCGCCAACACGTCGTCGTTGGGCGGAGATGAATATTGAGTTACCTAAAAGAATAATTTTTAATTGCTCTGATCAAAAAGAACCACGGCACAATAGCATTAGCTGCGGCTTAATTTAATTTGCTTTTGCAGAAAAGTTCGAGATGTTGACTGATTGCAGCGAGTTATATTGTTTAGTCAGGGGAGTGTAACGAACATACTGTGCCTTTATCGAACACACCCTCGGTTATCACTCGTCAGATCAACACTTCATCACCGGGCTGTTGCTGCACGTCTCGCAGCGTGCACGCCGCACATTTACATTGTGCGCTAAATCACATTAGATCCCATATCCAAACCATACTATTAAAACATGATTTCTGGTAGTTTATATGCTAATGCACTTGGGCTGAAAGGATGATTGAAATTAATAATTACAATGTTGGACAGTGATCGTTAAGCAGTAGAGGTTTCAAACAAACTCATAAATTACTGTTAATTAGGTGTGACACAAAACACTCTTGATAAGTGCAAATCTGCATCGGATTCATGGCGCTGCTGTATGCACATGCATGGACATGAGCTGTTCACAATGCCCCGTGGCCCTTTGTCTCTAGATTTAAATGTACCAAGGGCCTTGAATATATGCTTCTAGTGTGTGTTGTAAGCAGTATTTGCATATTCAAGATGTATATTATTCACATGGCTGATGCTGCTCCTTTCATAAGCACGCCTCTTATGTCTGTTCTCAACCCCATCCCCCATCCTCACCATTTTATTCCCCCCCAAACCAGCCCCCCCCCCCCCCATGATTAACTAATGTCCAATTCGATGCAGCGTATTTCATCAGCCTGTCACCTAATACAGGCAGCTGATTAACCTGGAGTCTGGCTGGTGAAGTTGCAACCCTCTGTCTTAATTTTTTTTTTTTTTTTTTGCCCCACTCTCTCTCCCCGTCCCCCCCCCCGCTCCCCCCCCCCATCCGCCGCCCTCCTCCCCTCCTCAGTCTTTGTTGTGGCGGCAGCAGCAGAGCATGCATTGCATTGGCGGTCTGAAGCATTGTGTCTGATTTCCAGCAGACAAACTGACCTCTGGGGATTTATTGACAGCAAACTCCACAGAGGCAGACACAGAGCTGGGAGCATGGAGGCAGCCAGAGAGAGGGCGGAGGGTGTTGGGGAAGGTTCGTAGGGAGGGAGGAAGAGGAAGAGGGGGGTGTGTGCACAGACAGACTGAGAGACAGACAGATGGAAGAAAAGACGGCGAGAGAGTTTCAACGTGGCGAAACAGGAAGCAGGTAGAGAGAGAGAGAAAGAGATCAATACGAGGAGGGAGGATACACACCCCGCGTTTAGTTTGATCCAAAATTTTGTGTTTTTGGTGGAGCGTTAGGAAGTGAAAGAAAATGGCCGCCTCCTACAAGGATCTAATTAATTTTGAAGGATCATCAGCCCCTTTAGTCCAAGGCAGGGTACAGGAGGGAGGGAGGGAGGGAGGGAGGGAGGGAGACAGACCCCTGGGCTGATTAGAATTCACTGCAGGTAGGCACTGGCTGCTGCTCACCCACTGTGTCACGGCTAAAATGGAATCACTGTTGTGAGTGGCAGTCTGGGCAACTGAAGCCTGCTTCCCTTGGCCTGCTCCTTTGTTGCCTGCGTTCACCTCACTTTACCCCCTTAGGCAGGTGGATTTACATGTCTGGATGGGGAGGGAAGCCGGAGAGGGAACATATATGTTTGCATTGTCGAACAGCTGCCAGATAAAAAAAAAGGCCCATGGCATCACAGTACAGTTACATCTCAAACTAACCCCTGCTGTAAAAGGAATAAAAAAAAAAAGGTCAAATATTTGTAATAGATTCAAGCATTTTGGCACATGTGCGTGTATGCAGTACGGTAAAGAGAAGGCTTTAAAATGATCGCTTTTTGTTGGTTTTCACTTTAACTAAGTCAATTCTGAACGATTTGAGAGCCAACAGTGAGGTTACAGCGAGAGTTCCACCTCCAGAGGGGTTAATGATTTGGGCTGGATCTAGTTTTCAAGTTAGGTATTGGAAAAGGGCTAGTTGTGGGGGATTGTGGGTTACTGTGTGAGTTTGGTTCACAGCTAAGGTTTGAGGGGAAAAAAAGGAAAAGTTGGATTTTAGATCGAGGGGCTCACACTGGAAATGTATTTTCTGTCCTGGCCGAGAAAGAAGAGCAAACCGGTGTGTGTTTGTTGTGCCAAAGAACGGTCGCTCTCAGTATCGTGTGATCACCCTCTGCTGCTTAACGCGCTGTTACTTGTCTATATCTAATCATTAGATTAGTCAGTTGACAAGGACATTTCAAGAAAACAAGCGCACGTCTCGCTGCCCGCAGTGCTACTCAACATGAGGCCTGTGGACACAGAGCTATTTCAGTTCCTGCTCTTTAACCCCTCAACTCTGGTTTTCTCCCAGATATTCTGCTTCGCCGCTCTAAACTATTTATAAAATCCTATTTGGAGACGTATTTATGGCCTAATATGTATCTGTTACCGTGGCACAGCAGAGTCCGCTGAGAAAAAAACACAGAGGTCACTTTAAAATCACGCTGGTTTTACCACCGCGTCTCAAAAGCGAGAGGTGTGTTCTTTGAAAGTGCTGGAGATTTGTAAAAGAATAATATGTGGCAACATTAACGTGCAGGTCTGGTCAAATCCTACCCCCGTTCTGTTCATTCAGCAGCACACTGTACTTACTGGCGCTTTATAGAGAGCACTTGATGTCCGTGTTGTAGCCAGCGTGACAGCACACTGAACGTTTTTTTAAATTTATTCTTAAAAAAAAAAAGTGTAAGATCACACTTGTAATTATGATCCAAACTCCAATTAATGATAAATATTCACATCCCAGCACACGCAGTCATTTCCAGATAGTTTTAAAGCTTCACTGGCTGAGATGTGTGAAGGCACTTTGACCAGTGTGGGACTGGTAAGAGAGAAATTGTACATTTTATTAAGGCTGCCTGACCTTAAACGATACTGCGAGTATGTTACTGCAATGTGGTCACTTTTACATCATTTTCCTCCCAGTTTTGAGGTAAAACTTGAGCATACTAATGTGCATACAGTATAAGAGCAATTGTGTAAGGCTTGTTAGCGTCACCAAAGCAGCTCATCACATGCTTAACGTTGTTGAATGCCTTTCTTGTGTTTTTCAATGAATGCCTTGTGTGTCTAATATTTGGCTCTTTTCTATTATTACAACTTCTACTGTCCGCTCGACGTCTGGATCGGATGTTGTCGACTATTTCACACACACACACACACACACACACACACGTGAAATATATTGTTTCATTTGTGGATTTAAAACCGAAAAAGAACACACGCACACATCCACACATACACCTATACGCGCACGCACACACACACACACACACACAGTTTGTGGTGGCTGGGACCTTTTCTGAAATATTTAATCTATGTTAATTTATGAGGAAATTTTGATCGTTTTTCTTCAGAAGGGTGTGGTTCTGTTGCCCTTCGGCTCAGATAACCGCTGAGAGAAGAACTGGCTCTAATGCCAATATTATTTTCAACCTTGATTTGTAATTGGTGGTCATGTGCACACGGGAGCGTCCTTCCGTCTTGCTTTTTGAAAACTCTTCACACATCTGTTGCAGCGTGCCTGTGGTAGATCCGAGTGTTGCTGTGGCTCCGGGTTCATTAAGGGAGTGGCAATATCGACGAGGCAGTATGTGGCATTAAGATTTGTCTTTGTCTTTTTTTTCTCCCCCTCCAAACACTGTGGCAGAGCAACACATGATTTGGACAGAGAGGACTGACAGCCTTGCCTAGCACCCGGCCTCTGATCAGCCATCTCCACCAGCAAACTGAAGCTTGACCCGCACTTCATCACCAGCCACACAAGCATCTTCAGAACAAAACGTCATCTAACTGTGAGTACTGGACTGCTTTGGTTTCTTTTATTTTTCCCCTTTACGTGGAAGTTAGAAATAACTTGGCTGGAAATAAGCATTCATACTTTGTGCTAACGCTGCTGCACTGCTTCGTCACTTCATTTTAGCCCAATTCTACTTCATTGGGACAAACTAATCTATTACTGTTGCATGTGGTTTCGTTATTTGTATTGCTGTTCAATTTATTTCTATTCAGTTTCTCTTTCTGTTTCTATTAAAAGACATTTGTCCACATGTTCCAAGTTTTTTGGTATTGCGCAGTAGTTGAGTTATGTGTTGATTGTGGCATTTAATCACCAGTGCGTTTTCAGAAATATATTTGTTATTCATTGACAGACACAGTGTAAAGGAATTATGTCTCATTTTTGACAGGGACGTGTCCAGTTTCCAACATCAAAAAAAAGGACGGCGGCACTGGGAAATGTAGTGTTTTATAATCATTCAAATAAGGTCGAGTGCTTTACTTAAATTTTACTCAAGCTTGTTTATAGGCAAAAGAAATTAATTTTACAGCTATAATGAAAACCCACAATTTGCATAATTCTTACTCGTACCACCAATCTAATTTCAATGTAGATTTTCCATTCTTTTAAGGCCTAACTGGGAAGAAAAGGATCTTAAGTTATCTTACATACTGATCAGCCGGGTCACATCTAGTGTATTCCAAGGATAGTTAGGAGACGCCATCAAAGTGAACACATGGCTAACAAAAGAGGCCTGTTGTCCCCTAAGCCCAGTGCACCACCTAATGGTGGTTGGGGGAATTTCAGAAATATGCAGTCTAAGAGGGAAACTTGTAATTATTAGATGGGAACCATCTTAATTGTCTTACACCATGGTAATGTGGAATTTGCACAGCACGAATCAAGAGACAAATTTAGCTCAGATGTTGAAATCATTTGGTTCTCGTCCTCATAATGAGAGACTGGACTGAGGGAAAAATATTAGAAATGCCACGTCTATATTGTCACTTTAGGAATCCTATAATGAACGTTGCCTGTTTATGCCAAACATCAGCAGAACTTTTTACATGTTTAAATTGATGGCAGCAGCCGGACGTGGTTGTGTTTTCTCATATTAGGCAAAAGACCATTTCCTTGCATGCAGGGAGCTTCTTTTTGTGATGCATCTGCTCTTCACTATTCTCTTGCGTAGTGTATGTTTAATTATTCAATTACACCGTTTTATGACTGCTGTTATATCAGTAATGTTGTAACCAACAATGAAAATGCGTTTTTGTTATGTGTGAAAAGAAATCATGACAAAGAAAATGTGGTTTGTCATGAAATTCTTCATTTCAGGCACGTCTGTGTATTTAATCCAGTTGAATAATGTGGTGACGTGTCGCTTCCTGTTTGCAGGTGACATCAGTTGCAAGGGGATGACCGAGCGCATTCATAACATCAATCTCCACAACTTCAGCAATTCTGTACTTGAGACCCTCAATGAGCAGCGCAACCGTGGGCACTTCTGTGACGTGACTGTTCGGATCCATGGAAGTATGCTGCGAGCTCACCGGTGCGTGCTGGCTGCTGGAAGCCCCTTCTTTCAGGACAAGCTGCTCTTGGGCTACAGCGACATTGAGATCCCTTCTGTGGTCTCAGTGCAATCCATCCAAAAGCTGATTGACTTTATGTACAGCGGGATCCTGCGGGTATCTCAGTCAGAGGCCCTGCAGATCCTCACTGCTGCCAGCATCCTACAGATCAAGACCGTCATTGATGAGTGTACGCGCATCGTGTCCCAGAATGTGGGCCTGGCTGGGCCGGGGGGGTTCCCTGTCATACCAGGAGACTCTGGTCAGGAAACACCCCGTGGCACGCCAGAGTCTGGCACCTCTGGGCCCAGCAGCGACGCAGAGTCAGGTTATATGCAAGCAACATCACAGCAAAGCATGGATCGCGCATACACATCACTGTACTCCTACCCTAGTCTCTCTCTGCAGAACGGCACCCGCGAGCGCCCCCTGTACATTAACCCTCTGACGTCAAATTACGATTCGGCTCTCAGCACTCAGAAGGACCACCAATCTCAAGATCCGCCCTGGATGAACCGCATCCAGGAGAGATCGCAGCAGGTCGATCGCTTCATCTCCACAGCAGAGTCCACCCACTGCCGCAAGCAACCCCGACCGGTACGCATACAAACAGGAGGGATGCACATAAAGCAGGAGGCCGAAGATGAGTTCAGCTGCTACCAGAATTTGGGGGACTGCCAAGACGACACTGACCATACTGAGGGTGTAGAGAGTGAATCCAAGGTTGAAAGTTTTGACTCAGGGGTGAGCTCCTCCATCAGTACTGAGCCAGATGCTATGGAGCAGCAGCCGTACCTGGGCTTCGGACGAGACGTGGGCGAGGACGGTCAGCAAGGTGAAGGAGGAGGTCCGGTGCATATAGAGGTCAATGACTCGTCCCCAGAGCAAGTGCAAGAGACAGAGGATGGGGACACATCCCACAGCACTAGTGACAGTAGCATGATGCAGTCCCTGCCAAACTCAGTCATGTCCCAGTCCCTGTCAAGTGCCACGCACTACATGCGCCAGGCAGCAGACTCACACACCAGCAATCTGAGGATGCCGATCGTGCCCAGCAATTCCCAAGGTTTGGGCACTCCTGGAGGCACCTTCCTGCCCACACTCTTTCCTGCACAGCCGGCTAGAGACAACAAGCCTTTCCTTTACCTTCCTGGCCAGCAGCAGCCCCAGTTCGTGGCAGTGCCGCCCCCTGCAATGCCATCATTCCCGAACCCCATGTCGGTACAGCAAGCGCCAGCTCAGCAGCAACAGGCTACAGGAGGAGTTGGCTCAGGGGAAAAGAAGCCCTATGAATGCACTCTCTGCAGTAAAACCTTTACTGCGAAACAGAACTACGTCAAACACATGTTTGTCCATACTGGTGAGTCCAAAAGTCTTACTTGCAGTAAAGATTTTTTTAAGCCAGTCAGCTCTGTTAAACGATCATATTGTCCACAGTTAATGTAGGTAATCGCAGTTCTGCCAAATACTGTAGAAATGTGGGTGACAGGCGTGACTGCATAACACACATTGTTCAAAACATGTTAGAAATGTTTCTTCTCCACAATACAAAAACAATATGAGACAATTTCATTTTCATTAATGCTATTATTGCAGTGACAACATAGCAGTGCCTGCATGCAAAGGGGCAAAATTAAACATACACGTTGATGTCAGTGGTTCTCCATCACCCTGTCCTCCGTGGTTCAGATATGGTCAGGTGCCACAGACATGACTGGTTCAAGTAAGGGTTAAGGTTGGATTCAGGTTAAGAGAAGAGAACACCAAGAACATCTGAGAAAAGAGAAAGTTAAGTGTTAGATATTTGTTCAGTTGAATTGATAGTCGAGTGGATCAGTGCCCATATTTATCCTTTCCTTCTGGTCCACATTAGTTTATTAATTAACAAATACTGCGTGTAAAACAGTACGCTATGAAGATTTGTACATAAAACATGCACTGCAGTGTGAAACGTCAAAATGTTCATTACATGAGGTCACAGTTGCGCAGCATCTTTCTTATAATTTGCATCTGACTTACAGAGATTGTTCATGCAGCACATCACTACACTGTGCCCCACTGGCCCTGACAGCCTTATCAATCACAAGCTGCAGAATTCCTCATCACAGAAACCAAGAAATTAGATATCTAACAATTAGATGATCTCATAAAATCTGCCTACTCATACAGCCATTTTTATTCATTAGAATCCATTGCTTTGCCAGAACCACCTGTAAATGCTATTTCAAACCAGATTTTACTCACACATCTGCGCGGAGCAGAGCGATAACATATTGATAGGCAAAGTAACTGATTAATCAATCACATAGATGGAATCTGAACACGCCATGGCAGCTAATGATGGATTACATTTACTCAATCTTGTGAAAAGCATTATTTAAAAACTGTCATGGCCATTTTGCACAATGTTGCTGTCCCTAATGTTAACATACATGTAATGCATATACAATATAAATTGTTTTTAGTCCATTTAAAAAAAGGGGAATAAAAAGGTACTTGGTATATGTAATATATTACATCTCAGTGCAAATCAAGCTGAGGAAAGCCTGCAGTGTCAACAGTCATTACAAAAGAGTGCTATAAATATGGATTTGTGTAACACACCCCCAAAATAGCTGTTAGAGGGTGGACACACCGGTATTACTGCATGATACACATCATCAAAAATCACTCAGAGACAAAAGAGACAGCTTCAGTTACACAAAGTGCCCTGAAGAACGGCGAGACAGTAACACAGCTGTTCTACGTGTGCGAGCTCCACGCTGCTGATCTGTAACCGACCCTGACTTCTGACCCTGCCGCGGAGCAGATTAAGTAGAAAATAAAAAAGGCGACAAGTAAAAGTATAAATTATTTGCTTCATTAAATCAAAGCAGGTAGCTGCACATTAATACACTCCGTGCAGCGGCAAACAGCAGATACACAGGACTTCATTAACTTGTGTGATACAACTTGCCCATTTGCAGTGTTGTCAGTCTGTCTCCCTCTCTCTACCTGTTAGTTGTACGTAATTATTAATATGTTAATATTTCACAGCCGGTAATGTCAGCAGAGACAATTATGCAAAATGAGCTGATATCTCAAAGTGAAAAAAATACCAAATAGATTCATGAATTATTTGGTTCGTGATCATATGGGAATTATTATTACAATCACACTTTTCCTCGTAGCTCCACCTTTCTGTGTCTGAAAAGTCATCACAGCAATTTAGAATTTTCACAAAATATCAATTGGACAGTTTCGTTGTAACCGCGGCATTACAGGAAACCTTTTCTCACAAAGCTGTAGCATGCAGCACCTGGTGAAGTCAGCATCATAACAAAGCAAATACAGGTTTGAATAATTCTAGCCTGGGGTGTGTTCCTGTACTGGAAAAGTAACACTGCTGGCTCCAGGCGTCCAATGTTGCTGCACAAATTCTTCCATACTTTGCAAACCTAATCCTCAAAATGTGTCTCTTCCTTTTTCCTCTTAATGCACCATGTACATCCAGGTGAGAAGCCTCATCAGTGCAGCATCTGCTGGCGCTCGTTCTCCCTGAAGGATTACTTAATCAAACACATGGTGACACACACAGGGGTGCGGGCCTACCAGTGCAGCATCTGCAACAAGCGTTTCACCCAGAAGAGCTCTCTCAATGTCCACATGCGGCTGCACCGTGGAGAGAAGTCCTATGAGTGCTACATCTGCAAGAAGAAGTTCTCACACAAGACCCTGCTGGAGAGGCACATGGCCCTGCACAGCACAGGCAGCGCCATCACAGGCCTGTCGGGGAGCGCGGGCACCCCGGGCCCGGTCTCCATCCCCATCCCCATGGCTGTCCCTGAGCCTGGAGCTGGAGTGGTGGCCCTCGCCATGCCAGTGAGCGGAGGTGCTGGAGTAGGGGCTGGGGTTGGAACAGGAGTGGGTGTAGCCGCAGAGGCGAGCTGCCAAGAAGGGACCACCTACGTGTGCTCCGTCTGCCCTGCCAAGTTCGACCAAATGGAGCACTTCAATGACCACATGCGAATGCATGTCTCCGATGGATAAGTACTAATAGATAAACTTCTTTCAAAAAGAATGACAAATAAAATGGCACTAGATTTTCCTTTTCTTGTTTTGAGGTATGAAGAGTAATGAGTATAGACACTGGCACATTAAGTTTCCCAAAAAAAAAGATTTTTTTTTTTTTTTTTTTTTTTTTTCTGTTATTCTAAAAGAAAAAAAAGATGGTGGCCTTAAGGCTTAGTAGTTTGATATTGATCTACTGGATGGATCCTAACTACAGGCCTCTAAATGTATGCTTTCCTAAAATACTGATTTATGTGTTGAACACTACCGAAAGGCCTACGAAAGAAACACATACACACAAACACACCTTTAGTGTAGATACGTCTGAATGAATATACATGTGCATATGTGTTTGAGGGTTTGTGTATCTGCATGTGTCTGTCTGTCTGTCTGTGTGTGTGTGTGTGTGTGTGTGTGTGTGTGTGTGTGTGTGTGTGTGTGTGTGTGTGTGTGTGTGTGTGTACATTGCCGTGAAACATAAATCATGGCAGTTGTGAACCCATACTGACCAGTTTGGAAACTATAGATGTCCAAGCTTACTGTGGTATAATTTACAACACCAATAACAAAAAATCATCTGGGGTTGGGCTACATATTCCCTCTAAAAATACTGATGGTCACAAGATTGCCTTCTTATGTAAAATAAAAAAAGGAGAGTAGTTAATTTGACATTGGGTTTTATTTATTCCTATGGTATTAAGGGATTATAATGCAGCTGTTGTCAAGGTACCAATTTCAATCATTTTACTGAAATGTAACTTCCCGTCGGTGGCGGCGGGGACAAATATTTCTCATATGTTTTGTAATTGTTGTCCATGCATTTTGATGGTTAAGATTATGTTTACTAAATTAGGGTGTGTTGATGAGACAGTATTTGAGCAAAAATCTGTTTCTTTTTTTCTGAAGTTTGGAGTTTAACTCATTTGCATACACTGCCACTAATATCTTCAAAGACTGTTAAGGCTAGTTAGACCTCTTCCATTTCAAAACATGAGAAAAAAAGAAAGATTCTTTTGCTGATGGGTTTTTGTTTCTTTAGCCTTTCACATTCACAGTTATGGCAGGCTGGCATATGCGAGTAAACTCTCTCCTTCATAATTGCTGCTCCTCAACTTGCACCTGACTGTTATGGGATGTAGATTAAAAAGCAAGATTTGTCACTTTAACTATTGTTGTTATTGAGTAGCCTTCGTGGTTTTAATTTGATGATTGAATTGTTAGAATATTGAGGCGAGGCTAGTTGTTAATTGGAACAGTGTGAAAGAGGGAGGGATTTAATTTGAGTCAAATTTGAATTGGAAATAAATACCATCCTTATCGTAGAACCCCTGTATAACCACTTCAATGCTTTTGCAAAGCTATTTCAGCAAGTGGGAGCTAAATGCATCGCTCTGAATGTATTGGCGCCCCCTGAAAGCTCAAATGGCATGTGACGTTTTGAAAGGAAATACAGTGTCAAGCAAAGCGAGTAGCTCCATTCAAATCACACTGTTTCCTGATATACCACAAGTTGCAGATGGACTTTCTAGACAATAGTATACATTCCTGATTTTTCTAAAAAAAAAAAAAAAAAAACCTCGACACAGCATGTACAGAGTAGATTTGGAAGCTAGTGTGCACAAGTTGTCATCCATGCATCACATCACTTAAGGCTCATTTCTGATATTTGAATTGTTTTGTAATTGCTTTTTACTCCAAATAGGACACACACACACACACACACACACACACACACACACACACACACACACACACACACACACACACACATGCAACTGCCTGCAACTGCAATCTGAAGGAGTTGCTCATTTATGTGAGCAAACACTTTCGTAGTTGTATTGTTAAAAGAATAACTGCGTGCAGCGGTCTTAAAAAGACCCGCTGTGGATTCAAAAAAAACAAAAAACAAAGTGCTACTTTGCACATTTTCTTAAAATGCCTGTGCTTAATATTTAATCATTTTCCTTAAATGAACTTCTATGATTTTCTTTTATTCAATCTCAAAGGAAAAAAAAAACATTTTTTAAAATCTTGATAAGTGGACTGCATTATTTTCTTGCATATATGTTGCACTGCTTAAACCAATAAGTGCACTACTGTTAACAGAGATATTATAGTTTTAGAAAAGAGGATTTTTTTTGTTAAAAATCTAACATTTGGTTGTAGAGTTCACATGTAATAGAATAGCTTTGTTTCAATTTATTCATTCAGTAATTCAGCGGTTCTTGGCTTTTGTTATTGCTTGCAGTTACCTACAGTATATACTCGTGCCGTGTTAATGCAAGCATTTATTTTTATTTAAACGTGTACCATTATGTGTGCTCATCTATGTTTGAACCTTTTGAATTCATTCTTTTATGGAGTCAGCTCCCTATAACAGTTATTCAATTGCATTTCTTTAAACAGACAGAATTTTCCTATGAGAACATCCAAGCCAAACAACATTAACAGCGAAACAACGACAGTAATAATAAACACGACTCCCGTCCAATTCCGTTGGCGGAGGTAATAATAATAACTATTTCTATATTATTATTAATAATAATAATACATTATAATGTGTGTGTGTGTAACATAAATGATATGTGTGTCCTAGAACAACTTTCTGTGGGTTTAAAGGTGTTGGGAGGTGATGGAATGCAGCTTCTTTGATATCTGTCTGTCAGTTGTACACAGTTGTGTCCCTTCCTTAGTGTTCGTATGTCTGTGAGTGTCTGTGTGATATATAGCCTAATCAAACTGTTGATAAGTGGAATATCTGAACTGTAGGGCTTCCTTAGCAATATGCAACACAGGTACTATGAGAAGCAGCTCTCCAAACCTTTTGGGCTAATGTGGCACCTGTAACACCTGTTCTCAGATTCGATTAAAGCCGAGGTCGAGCACGGTCGGCCTCGCCCTACTGTTCGGAGAAGTTTTGTCCAGCGTTCTGATGCTAAACTTCACATAATTGCTACTCGATTTCCTGTGGAGTCAGGTGAAGTGAAGCCAAGTGGCGAACATGTGAGAGAGAGCGAGAGAGATTCAGTATCCTGATTTCTCCTCAGCTAAAAAAAGAAAATATTGACCCGCACGTGAGAAATGCACTGAGGAAGCATGAGGCTAGTCCGCAGTGAAAGCAGCACGTTATTTAACATTTGATTGGGCCTGTCTCCTATGGTGTGCATATAAGCCTAAACTGTATGGTTCCTGTTTGTAGCTGTTGTTGCCAGGATGGCAATATTGCTGCATGCTAGTGCTATATTTGTCTCTACACAGCACGTGGAGGGTAATCTCATGCCTTAACAGACAATGCACTAAATAGAATATGTAAGCAACTGCCGAGATCTCTTTCCAACAGTACTGCCACATGTATGGCACACAGCTCATGATGTTGGTGTTTGTTGTCTGTTCAGTACCGAGTTAAACACTGCCAAACTAAACATCATCACTTCTTCGAAAGCAAAGGCAGAGACATTAATTGAATTGTTTCAGTGTAATGTACGTATTGAGTAATCTAGCATTCCTTCATGGCACCTAAATTTTACATATTTTGTGTAAACACATATATCAAATGCACTATTGACTGTAGCTAGATGAGTACAACCAGCTTTGTGGTATCATTGGTCTAAATAGTAGGTTAAGTAGCTCGATGTTGGTTTTTTGAAATATTTGATTTCAGAATTACACTATCAATTCTTTTTTTTTTCTTTTTTCTTTATGGAATAACAAAAGTAGCCAATCTCAACGTTATCTGGATGAGGGCTAATAACTCGTCCCATTGTCAGTTGACTTCTTGTATCATAAGGTGTTTGATAGCAGACCAGGCTTGGAAGGGGAAGAACCTTCTCTCCAGTGTGTCATGACGTGCTATAGCGTACCCCAGGCTTTTACCCCCCCGGCCCGCCGCATTAGCATCACATGCTCTTCACTGTCCATAGTTATATATTCCTTATACTGCTTCAGCTACTCGTGGTGGTGCTTTAATTCTCTTTTCTCAGTGTTGCAAAAGAGTCGGTTGAAAATTGTTGAGAAGTTGCAACATTATCCAGAAAATAAGTCCTTAATCTCAATCGTGCTTCTTCTAGTTGTTAGTTTGAAAAAAAAGAAAAAAAAAATTTAGGCTTTATGTTTGCAAAGTGTTTGCATATTTTCCAGAACAAAACATATTGAAAAGTAGATAATAGCCTTGAGCCTGCAGCTGTTTGTATTGTGTTTCAGATATATTACTGTTCATGTTTTGTTTATCTTAGTGTAGAGACACAGGGTCTACAGTACATTCTTGTCCTTCTTGCAGTATGTTTAATTCATTGTTATACTTCTTTATTTCAGGCTTTCCTCCTGCTTTTTTTTATGGTGATCATAGTGGTGTTGTTTATACATACATAGCTTCACGCAACTGGATAAAGGATAGTCAGCTATTGAGTCATATTTCACAGTGTAATATATATACGCTTATACGCTTTGCATTGAGATGAAAACAAGGAAATGGAAGATAGTAATGGTGAGGGTCGCGTTGAGTAAGGAACAGGTTTGTTTTATTCTGATAAGCACGTGTCTGTCTTCCTGTTCGTCCTCCAGTCTGTCTCCACACATTTTAAGTCAGATTGTTTAATTTAAGCATGAATAAAGTCACAAAGTTAAGAGTAGAATACAGAAAACTCACGAAACCGTTCAGATGATACGTAACTGCATTTTTTTTTTTGTTTTTTTTTTGGGCCTTCTACAGTACACATAAGAGTGAAATAAATAACTTCTTACAAATAAACTATATATATTTAAGTATCACCATCTCCACACAGATGAAAAATACATTTTCAGATAGTTTGATAAAGACATAACTGCAGCTAGAGTATACAGTACCTTGTGGGATATAGGGAGTATGCCTATCAAGTGCCTATCAGTACATAATACAGCAACTATACAGAATATTCATAGTTTTTCTCTCCTACATTGCACAGATACAGTATATACACAATGGTCTATTAAAAATATACTATTTATACTATTACTGCTAAGACCTGGTGGTTGTGAGTGCATCCTAAGAGAACCCTTTAAAATACCTGAAATGCTCTATACATATACAGTAAAGGCTACATCTGCAAGTTTTATTTTTTACCTTACATTTATACAGTTTGGAGGATTCAAAGATATAAAATGCAATCACACTTTTAAACACATTTTAAATGGATTATATTAATAGGTCGAGTAGGTTCAGACGGTACCTGGAAAAATAATTATGAGAAAGCTGAATGACCTTCTTTTTTTCTTTCAAGTTGCTCTCTCATTTTGTGCGTGCCCTTTTTTTTATTTTCTGATTTTTGCCATTCGCAAACAAGCCATATATTGCACTGTATGTTTTTTTCTCTTTTTTTGTTGGGGGGGGGTAAGGGCAGTGGCACTTTGTGAACGGCAGAGGGAGCCACACATCAAATGAAAGAGGGGAAGTTAACACACTGCCTGCCACAGTGAGAAAATCCAAGTCAAATATTTGGATTTTTTTTATTTTGGTGTCGGTAAATATCGCCATTGTTCCGATTATAACATCTGTGAGTGCTGCAGTGGTTACCCCCGCCGGCACTGACTGTAAATGAATTTAAAAAATGGTTTACAGGCACCAGGAACTGGCAGCTGCTCTAATAGGATTTTTTCCAAAGTGCACTATGTGTCCTTTGACCCCGATGGCAGGCCCTTCCACATGCAAGCCGCTGCCCAGTTTCCCCGCAGCGATCATTAAAGGTTTATCTTATCCGACGGCCTTGGTGTTTACATACAGCCTGAAACTGTAAAGGGCAGATGACGAGCAACTTGAAAAAAGAAACTGGTCATTAAACGTTGGACTCACAGTAGATATTTATAACCGCTACTTGGATGCAAAATGAGATTACAAATTGAAAGTTTTGGCAATGGAGAGCACACACACACACACACACACACACACACACTATTCAAAAGTGGCTGGTTTAACACAACATGAAAAACAAAACTAAAATGAAAATGTTGTAGAATGAAAACCATAACTCAAGTTTCAGGACTGAGTGGCTGCGAGAAAAAAGGTTTTGGGAAGGCTTATTATTCTGTCCCCTGTGGACTAATTACCACAGTTTTCTCTCTAACCTTCTCCAGCCTAGTTACTGTGCCAAATTTAGGAGAAAAAAAAAAAAAACGACACTTTTTTAATTATGCCACTATTGTTAAATTAGATGTGAGAGCCGAGCAGGAAAATGAAAAATAAAAGAATCCTTTCAAGTAAGACGTTCCTGTAAGACCTATAACATAAACTTAACACGCATCACAGCGAAAGCAAGCGATTGCCTTGATTTTGAATCTTTTAATCCTCCATAATACATAGTTTTCAAGTAAATAGGAGAAAACAGCTATGATTCAACAAATGCACATTTTGAAGGCTTAGTTTCATATACATGTAACGATAAAATGAAGCATTAATGATATAGGCAATGTGATATAGCTAGTCCCTGTCATCCAACCGTCACAGTCTGACACACGCAGACAGCATCCGTTCAGATTTTACGGTCAGACATTCAGATTCTGTTTTGATTTGGAGCTTTACACACTCACACACACAAGCGCCATGCAGCAGCTGTTCAGATTTTAAAGTACGACTCAGCTAAACTAAGCTATAATAACATCTTAGATTATTTTATTACTTTCTCCGAACATGCAGTTATCACACTACCCTGATGAGGTTTGAATAAAACATCATCATCATCAGGTGACTACCATCCATCAGTCCAGATGAAGCATGCAGTCCTGTCTACACAGCTTCTTCCTGTAGGGGGGTACTTTGTTTTTGATGGAGCACAAACTATATTTTGAGTGTCCCTCGATAACAGGCTTTCTGTATCTTTTTTTATCGCAATGGTGAGGAGACTTGGGCGTGATTTAGCCTCTGGAGACTAAACACTGAGCCTCTTTGTCTTCCCGCTCGCTGTAGTCTTTTTTTGGCTTCGTCCAGCTCGAGACGACAAGTTTAAAAGTGTGCAGCAACTAAACCCATGCATTCCTGTTCAAGTCCAGAACATTCCAACTCCTAGTCTGGCATTCGTTTTCCACACTTAATCAACATTAAGGAGGATTTCCAGCACTTAATTGTTTTACACATCTGTTTTGATTAATGCAGTCACCAATATTGGCCCATGATGTCAAAGTTTAGGACAAATCTTCCCTCATATAGATCATTTTCTTTCAAAAATCTCATAATTTATTCAAATTTTACCACAAGATCACGAACCTCATGAGCTTTGAGCTCAGCTTACGCTCGTGTGGACTGGCTCTGTAGACAACATGCACTATGCTATCGCTCTGTTTCTCTACGTAGGACGTCTATCTATAGCGCAGAGATGTAAACTAAAACGAATGGCGAGAAGCTCTTCTTCACCGTGACGCTGGTCACTGTCTCAGCCAGCGCGTCGTCCGCCATAAGGGACACGCAGACCTAGATTCGAAATTTGCGCACTGTAATTTTCCTAAAGGGGCTGGTGGTGGTAATCTGTAAAATGGGGCCACGTTAATCATAACAAGTCAAATGGGGGGGAGAAAAAAAAAAACTGTATAAGACAATGTTTGTTTTCACAAACCAAAGAAGGGTTGAGATAATTTAAGTTTTATGTAGAAAATAACATTTCTTTTCTATGTGTGTGGGCTCGATTGCTACAGTTGTTTTTTTTGTTTGTTTGTTTGTTTTTTTTGGTTCGTTTTCTTTGTTTTTCTTCTCATTGCAGGGTGCTTGTGAAAATGCATCTATGTTTTGTCACTTGATCGGTTGTTTATCGTTCTGTGGTTGTGTTCATTTGCCTATTGTAGACCAAAATAGATTCTTTTTATAAGAAATGCAACAAAACGTAAAAATGAATCTGACACAGTAGCTGTGATGTAAACTACCGCATGTTAAGACATGGATGAAATTGTAAGTGTTGCATTGTTCCTCAGACATAACTCAGTAGTCATCGGTTATGTCTCCTGTCCACACATTTAGCACATCAGTGTAGACCTGTTCACCTTCACATTGGATTATTTCTAATAGTTGTGTTCTAGCAGTCCTCTTCAAATATTGGCGCTGTCTAATATTTTAAGGCTGTCCCTGAAATCTGACATCGTGACTCAGAGTACATTTAGCCATTTATACATGAGATGGACCAAGATGTTAAGTTTGCACATATTTGTAGGTTGTTTATGAAGCCAAAAAAAAAAAAAAAAAAAAAAAGGACAGAGAATAATGACACAACGTTGAGCCTCGGCAAGTCAAATCTAGCTGAAGCGCTCGTGATCTCAAAGCAAATATTACAGTTGTTCATGTTCATGGAAAGAGGGGAAAAAAAAAGCACGAGAGCCAGCCGTCACTACACGACTCAAACCAAACTGCAACACGAGTTTAAGTATCGCAACGTGGTCCAAATATTTATGAAAGTCATTACAAGACGATATATATTTTTGTAACTGCGACACACATCATCTGCGAGCGGAATGTAGAACCATTTGGCGAAATCTGACAATATTTTATTACTGTAAGGTCGAATTCTAGCTGAATCTGCTGTAAATGTTTCACCCTGTGTGTTCAGAAGAGGAAATTGAATTACTGTAATTCGGGCCATGTTTTGTACCTGGTGTGAAGACAGAATTTCTCCAATATTGACATTAGAAATCAGAAATGACACGTGTCCTGATCGAAGCAGCTTAGGTTTTGTTTATTTTATTTTATTTTTAATCCGGCTTTCAGGCTTTTTGCTGCCATATCTTGTATGTACGTAGATGCTTTTGTAAACATGCACTTGAGTTGAACTATGAGATGTGCTTATAAATATGTGTATATTTTGTTAGGCTCTTTTTGGCCTATACGTTGGCTTGATATTTTATTATTTCCCTAAAAATATTTCTCCTTTCTAGTTCTGAACTTGGCAGAAGTGGAGCTGTTGTAGTAAAGGTAGTTAACATCACAACTAAGCAACCCTGAAATATATGCTGCAGTAATGTGTTTTCAGTTTGTTTTTTGATAATTTATGCTCCAAGTTGGTTTGTATTTTATTATTATTATTGTTCTGAAACAAGCTTGTTTGAAATGTATTGACTGCTGTTTTGAAATAGGGGATAAAGTTTCTTTCTTTTTCTTTTTTCTTTTTTTTTTTTAATGTATGTGCAAGGACGTTTTTATAATATGATTTGTCAAACACTGGACTGGAGTGAGTTTTCCAACATTTCCAAGTTGAGAGATGTATTTGACAGACATAACTGCACAGACGACACCCGTTAGCACAGACGTGAGCTGACAGACAAAGCACATCCTCCCAGCTGTACAGGGGAGGGTGACTAACATGGCCGCCATCCTCCTGCTCAAAATAGGAGTCATTTAGATGCAAGAAGTTAAGACATTTCCTTTGTGCTGGCTAATTGCATTCATTGGGTGTTGGGTTATATATAACAGGAAATATTTATTAGGGTTTTCCTTCCAAAAATTGTTGCATGGCATCAGCTGGTGACAGATACTTTTTGTTTTGTTTTGTTTTTTTTCTGAAAAAAAAAAGAAAAGAAAAAAAAAAAGAGTGCTCTCGTAAACATTCAGAAAAATCGTAAAGGGATACCACTTGACAGCCATCCGGTTATCAGAATCACCTCCTCGCTATGGTAGAGCAGATGTGACAGTTGAGTCTCATTTCACCAAAACCACCACTTCTCAAACCAGAAAAGAGATTTGCACTAGACTTATTTTGGTCTTCTTCTATCAAAAGCAATATAATTCACTCAACACGTTTTCAGACCATAGCATGTGACGGTTGTCGCCCACAGTGGCATTGCTGAGTAAATGGTGATATTAGACACATTTAGATTTCTTTCTTGTCTTCAAAGGTACAGAATCAGTCATCTTTTGAAATGCACATGACATTCACATGTTGTTTTTAGCAGTTTTTTGTTTTGTTTTTTACCCAGCAGCAACCCCACCCCCACCCAAGTATAAGTGTCCAGATTTGAGGGGCATTAAAACTGTTGTTTCCTCCTGTGATTGTTTTGGACAAATCAAGCAGCTCTTACAGATTGAAGTGAGAGACGGGATGTATGAGGGATGGAATCATTTCCCATGAGTCAAAGTGTCGATCGTCTTCATCACACAGCCGACAGCATTATTAAAAAGATGAATACCAAAAGATAAGCCCAGCTCTCCACTGTCATGCACACCTTAAAAACACTTATCTTCTCTGCATATTTGGTCACTTTGAGTGCTTCTCGCTGGGGCGTTACGAGGGGGGAAAAAATGCTTTAAAGTGAAATAACTAAACGCTCCTTAGAGGGAGGGAAAAAAAAAAACCCAAATGCACCTTTTGTCGTACAAACACAGCATCATTGGCCACGTATGTAGAGAATCTGTGTCCACCAAAATGTATCATACTTCATCCTTTTTCAATGAGGTCACTCAGCAGCAGTAACTCTTGACCTTAACGTTGTTATTTTGTTGATGGATAAGTGTAAATTTTTCAATAATTCACAAACGGCAAAACTTCACCATTTTATCTGGATGTAGTAGCTTTCCTGTTTTCACCGCTTCGTGGTGTTGTTGAAAGATGTTGCGGTTTGTCTAAATATGTTGCGTGTTAGAGGAAGCATAAGTATGTGCCTTCTTGTAATCTCCTTGGTGAGCTTGTTATTATTGAGAAGCTGAAGCCAGCCAATTGTGTTTGCACTAAAACCAAATTGCTTTTGTGATGTAGACTATTTAAGCAAGCTTGTTGCGTCACTTTAACCGTACAGTATGCATGAGGGTGAAATTGGTAAGTCTAGGGCTAGAGCTCTCATCTGTTGACCTGTAAACCAGTGCAGCTTAGAGGATCTTGTGAATATATCTTGGCTTAGTTTCGCATTCAGTTTTCAATTCCATCTCTTTACTCATCAAGTTTGTCACAATTTCAACAGTTCAGAAAAAATAAATAAAAAAAATCGAATAAAAATAGGGGGGAAAAAAAGCAAATAACACATACCATTAATACAATACAGCTTTTACTTTCACATGCCACATTTAGAGAGTTACACACCCACAGTAGAGACATTCATTTCTCTGAATCCATGGGAATGCATGAGTATACGAGGTCGCCTCAAGACTATTGGTCAAATTGATTTAGGTTGTTTTTGAAAACTTGTATTTATTACATATTTTGTTTGACATCTAAGAAAGGCCTACATGCTTTGAGTCTTACAAATGCACCTTATTCATGTCAGTCCATGTGGGGAAAAAGAAAAAAAAAAAAAGGCTGGCAATGTAATATCTCTGATTTAGCACCTTACTACACAGCATGTTTTCACTTTATGCCAGTTTAGCTATTCTTCCATATGTATGATTTCGAAAATAAATCTCATATTTTGTGAAATTGTTTCATGGGATGTGCCAAAGTTTGGAGGCGATCTCCCAAGTGTTTATGCTTATCATTTTCTTTTCCTCCTCCTTCAGTTATAGCAATGGTATGTCAAAACTTTCCTATAACAGTGTGTGGAATCAATTTATCTCAGCAAACAGTATCATTACTTGCCATTTTACAATAAGCCCTGTATTTCACATATATTTACCAGTGATGTGTATTTGTTATTATAAAGAAAATAGCCGTAAAAGCTTCATTATGTTACATAATATTGTGACTTTTTTCGAAAAACTGTGAAGACTTATCTTGCATATACTTTATACAGAAGTATTAAGCCTTAATACAAAAGACTAAAAAAAGTGTGGAAGAATAAACTGATTGTTGCTAAGTAAGGATGATTTTTGTAAATGTTACCAGCACTTTTTTTGTAATTTTCACTCTCTGAGGTATTGTACAAGTTCAAGCTGTTTGTGAAGTTTGATTATGAAGGAATAAAAACTAGTACTTTCCTGTACTTCACAGAAAGTTTTGTTGCCGTTTTATTTTTCTGTGCTTTCGTCGGGTGGCTTTCCGTGACTCTTCTCATGAATATCCTGCCTAGAAATCCATTGAGAGAGTAACCTTTTGCCTTTAAAAGTGCAAAGTTTGTGCAACAAAGCTTCCACGCATGACCTTTCACACAACTGCACTGCCAGAAACTCCAAAATGACTACCAATGAATGCATAAAACCACGTAGATAGATAGATAGATAGATAGATAGATAGATAGATAGATAGATAGATAGATAGATAGATAGATAGATAGATAGATAGATAGATAGATAGATAGATAGATAGATAGATAGATAGATAGATAGATAGAATTCTTGGAATAAAAAATAAATAGAATGAAATAAATGAGCTGTATTAACTGTACTGAAACGAGGCCCATAAGTAATATTAGCCTGCTGCTGTGTTCATTCCAATTACAGTTGGAAGTGATGAGATCCTGAACAACAGGCTGGACTGTATCCCAGAATGCACTGGGCAGAAGGCAGGAAACACCCTGGACAAGCTGCCAGTCCATTACAAATCTCACAGTGATTAATAAACAATCACAGTCGCACCTCACTTCACACCTACTGTACAGGCAATTCAATAGTGCATTCCACTTCACTCACAAGTGTTTGGACTGTGGGAGGACGCTGATGCGGCCAGCATGTAAACTCTACACAGAAAAGATTTTCCAGGAACCAAAGTCCTGCTGTGTGGTGTCTGTTTTAACCCCCGAGCTGCTGTGCAGAGCCACACACCGCTGTAATAGGCCATGCATGATTCATTTCCTCTCTCCGATTAACCTGCTGCGTGTGGATCCACCAAACGGAGTCAATATTAACCTCTATTGATACTCAGATGAAGACCGAGTGCTGCAACATTAACCAAGCAGTCACCAATAATTGTACTGTTCGTCCTACAAATAAAAATCATGCTCACTGTCATCACATAAAGATTCAAATAAGAATGTGCTTCTGTAAAATTCATGCATATGTGCTTATAGTGTTCCAATGCAAACCTCCTAATAATATCCACCTTTAACAGTGTCACGAGATTGAGAATAAATTAATATCCTCCAGTGTCAGCCAGGATGAGAACTTATCACAGTCAATTTTTAATCAGATTTTAATATTAGATTCAGTGTTCAGAGTCTGGTTCCGTATAGGTTGTAATCTGGTAAACCCACCAGAGAACAAAAAGGGGACAGGAAGTAGATTAAGAGGATGCTCTACGCTGTATTCAAATTCTGGATTTGGTTTGTATTGAAATATTGGTTTGAAAGATTTATTTGGTGGAATAAATTATCAGCATTTATGAATCCAGAATGAGCTTGTCTGAGGAGAAAAGATGGTCGCTTCACACTGCCACGGCTTTTTATTTCCTCATTATTTATTTTACTCTGGACTGTTACATTTGTCTGAGCTCTCAAGTTTATATATTGGCAAACACACACACACACACACACACACACACACACACACACACACACACACACACACACACACACTCACACACACACACACTGTTGGCACAAATGAAAATAAGGCCAGCCTAATTAACAAAATGACTGGTGTTTTTAAAATCACTCTTTTTCCTTGTTTGCTGAGTTAATCACAGTCTTCGTACCTGATCATCAACTGGGGCCATCCTGACAAGATGGATGCTCTTTGAGTAATGTGCAGCACACAAATCAATGAGGTTTGAGGCAAATTCATTTAAGACACACTGCAAATTGGTCTGAATGATTGTTTAATAAGCCGTCTTTAATACCCAGACAGTGTGCATGCTTATTCAGTGATGCACGAGGTTCCTCCTTCATTTTGTGATAGTGATAAACATCATATTGTAAGGTGTGATATTTCTCACAAGGTGATGAGGGAAAATAGCAAAATTATATTCTACAATGCAGACTACTACAAAACCCAACAACCTACACTGCATCAGCATCTCAAAACTTGAATTAACCAGCAGTACTTCGAGTATCTGAGTGTACTGTGTAGTATTATACTGCACAGGTGTGTATGATAGTTCTGCTTTCACCTTCGTTCACTTGCCACTGTGTCACAGTATCCTGATAAGGAGCTAAATCACATTCAGCTGTCACTCCTCATTGAGCAACTCGAGCACGAGCAGGGAGCTACGGGAACGCGGAAGTGCCGCACTTGTTTGCCGCTGGCGCCCCCTGCTGCCCGCCATCAGTATCTCAGGCTAAATCGAGGATTAAAAGCATGGTGGGCAGGCCACCTTGAGACTTCCGCGTCAGTGTGGGGTCACCCCTAAAATATCTTGCGGAATCTTCACCTTCATCTGACATTAGAGGAAAGTTTTCCAGTGGTGTGTGAGGCAGGAAGGAAGAAAATGTCCTGTGTTTGCCTCGAAGTGAAGGGAGGGCATATTTATCTACAGGACATCAGATAACGTCTACTTTCAGGTGTCTTGGTTGCTAAATGAACCCGCATTAAGTCTGTTCAAGTACTGGTGTGTTAACTGTTGATTTGACTGAAGAACATGTTAATCAGCCACTGGTATCTGTCACACCTTGTAATCATATTTGTAGCAACATGTTTGAAGGTAAGGCAGGACACGCAGCTAAGTTCATTCTGCATGTAGCATCTTTAATAGTGATTGCTGTCAAAGTAGATTTCCATGCATGGCTTATGGAACACAGTAAACTATGTTTTGCAGTTGTTCTGCATTGCAGGGTGTTTACCATTTAAATCTTAAAATCCCACTTTAAATTAAGTTGAAAACTTTAGGGCAACACATTCTGGTTTATGAGCAATATGGTGCACAAGTGTTTAAGCATTGTTCATGTGTCAAATGTACTTTTTTTATTTAAAAAAAAAACAACAGGAAAATGAACCTCTCATGAGCTGATCTACATTTCCCTGCTGTTTGACTGAGCCTGCACTCCTGAAAGCCATCCAGATTTCCTGTGAAACGGATCCTATAAACAAAACCTCAGTGGGGTCTGTAACTTTTATTGCTGCACAATTAACAAACGTGAAACTCATTATCTGCTGCTGACTTTTCCCCAGTCGCCCGTCAAGCCATTTTCAAAGGAGCCAAGTCTCAGGAGTGCTACTCAACAATCCTAGTAGTGACCATGGTCAAACCAGGAAGGCTCAGGAGAGATAAGCGCGAGTAAATATAGCAGCTGGGTGTAATCCACTTCGTGCATTTCATTATCCACCGGGTACTCATCTCATGCACTGACAGTAGAGGAGACAGTTGACATGAATGGTTTAAGTTTGTTCCCCAGAATAGGTTTATTCGACTTGGGACCATACAAACCTAGTGAATGACAGGAGGGTGTAACAGATTTCATTAACAGGAATGACATCGGTAAAGAGGATGTGGAACGTTTAAAATCATAAAGATGCACAACTTACAGCCATCCCCCACAGCTAGGGGTGAGACACTATAGTTTGTTCCCATAAATAAGGCAGAATGTAGAGTCCATAGAAATGGAAAGTTATTACATTTAGCCAAATTGGACAGTGACGTGACAATATGAATTAGATGACTTTCTTCAGCTCATCGTACAACACCAGCACAAAGGCGCCGCCCATGCCTCTGAGCACGTTGGACCAGGCTCCCTTGAAGAAAGCCTTGCCACCCTCATCACGTGCGATCTTGCGCCAGCAGTCAAGGGTTCCGCTGTACATAATGTCAGCTGAGGAAGGAGAAAGGAGACAAAATTAGATGATGTGGGCAGAAATAATAGTATGGAAAATGTTTAATATGCATTTAGTCTATTAGCTGCGTATATGCACACACAAAACAGCAAATAGTCTCACCTCCTTTGCGTCCAGACTGCATCATCATACGTCTACGCACAGTGTCGAAGGGGTATGAGGTCAGACCAGCAACAGCTGTGACGCTCTGTGCAATCATCCAGCTCACCAATATGTGGGTGTTCTTGGGGTCTGGAAGCATACCTGTAAACAGGGGGAAAACATTACAGATCTGGAAGACACAGACTAGTTTCTTCAGAGGTTTGAGCATATGTCAGTGTAAAATCAACGTACCCTTAGCCGTGTCATAGATGCCAAAGTATGCAGCCCTGTAGATGATGATGCCCTGCACAGACACATTGAAGCCCTGGTACAGGCCTCTCAGACCATCAGACCTGAAGATTTTCACCAAGCAGTCTCCCAGACCATTGAACTCCCTCTCAGCTCCAGCCTTTCCCACATCAGCGGCCAGACGGGTACGGGCGAAGTCAAGGGGGTACACGAAACACAGAGATGTGGCTCCGGCGGCGCCGCCAGATGCCAGGTTACCGGCGAAGTACCTCCAGAACTGGGTGCGCTTGTCAACGCCATCAAGGAAGATCTTCTTGTACTTGTCCTTGAAGGCGAAGTTGAGGGCCTGGGTGGGGAAGTATCTGATGACATTGGCAAGGTTACCTCTCCAGAAGGAAAGGAATCCCTGCTCCTTGGGGATACGGACAACACAGTCCATGATACCCTTGTACTGCTTATCTGCGGTGATCTGCTTGCTGGCATGCTGGACCTAGAGTGGAGAAAAAGAAAGAAGAGCTCAGTTTCAAATTAGGAAGTCAATTAACCTTTGAGCAAGTGTCTCCTTGTTGTGACCTTGGCACATTTGAACCTGCAAAGCTGTTGCAAAAACTCTGACCTCGTACAAAATCAATAGAGCTATTAGTGTTTACTAGCAATCAAACGATAATGGCTGCCATCTTAATCTGCTAAAAATTTGTCAGCTGAGGAGAGACAACATCCTCCAAAATCGACATAACATAGTAAGAAGGTCAGTGGTCAACACAGAAGTAGGTGTCTGTAACTGTTTTTGAAATAATGTCGCAATGCAGGTTTAACAGGAGGAGGATGCGAAACTTGTTGACCCGGCTGTGATTGACTGTCCCCGGGCCTTGAAGCAGCCTCGCTTAACGCTAGCTATCGTCAAGCAGTGCATTAGCCACCATACAGATTTCATTGACAATTAAAGCTAAAATATCATCGCCGTAGTATCTTGTTATAACTATGTATGAAACAGTAGAGTTGTAAATAAATCGGATGTGTTGCCGTCTATCTGTACATAATGTCCCAATTTCATTACAAGCGTTTGTCCTTTGTTAGCTATACCGGCTAAGGTTAACGTGGGAAGCTAACATTAGCAGCCAGGCTCGCGTAGGTCATTTCCCATCCCATGATGACCTTAAATCCTTGGATGCATCACTCTTCGAACTTTCATTAATTCTATATTGACACATGGTACTGACTATGCATAACTCTGCGCCGCAGACTGGTGATGACAACCGGCAGAGTTACGTGCTTAACTTTGTACAATGACAGCTTAGCAAGACCGCGCAAGCTAGCCGGCTAGCGTCGTGAGCATTCCGGAAGGCAGGATTTTACCTGAAGGAGAAGCTTCACTCTCTCGATTGGGGCGACGGCTGTTTTGGAGATAGCAGCAGAGATGCCGCCGGCCAAGAAATCCTTGGCGAAGGAAATAGCTGTCTCACTCATGTTGCGATGTTCTTGATGTGCCTTTCAAATAACCAGTACACAGGATTAGCCCCACTGCCCTCTATGGCTGATGGCCTGCACCGACGAAATGGCCGATTGTACAGCCGCGTATGGCATTTATATAACACAATAGATCGCGATACAACACGGGAACTGTAGTTTGAGGGGATTGGCCAACACACTAACGTCACGCAGCTCCCCGCCAATTAGACTGTCTCGGTAATGTTGTCGTCACTTTGCGTAGTTGTATGTTCCTGAGCGAGTACATCCTGATATTACAAAATACATTTTCAGTAACTGAATTTAGACCGAAAACCAAACCAGTTACTGTGTTGTCCTTATTTAGTTTCCTACGCAGAGTCACGCCCACTAAAGACTACTCGGCATTCTGGCCGTCATACTTGAGGAAAGTCATGGGGTCGTACAAAGCCCAGTCTTTCAAGGACTTCACAGAGGCACATCCACCATTATAACTAACAACATGTGAGCTATTAGTAACCACTGACTGCTAGAAAACTAATGCTCCATGGCTGCTCTTCAGTGACGTCCATTCCTCTGATTCAAATGTCTTACATAACCTAACCTATCACTTATTGACTGTTATCATGTGAACAGCTGTGTCAGCTTGTGGACGCCTTTCAAGCAACATCTGAATCTGTGCTGTTTGCGAAACTTATTGACTCAGGTTTGGTTCAGTCTTAAGAAGTCGTCTTGAGCAACGCACGGTCACGTGTCTGCACCTGCTCTGACGGCACCGCGAGCTGATGAGCTCCCCTGCTGCAGTGCTACAGCTTCGGCTTTTGGAGGGGGTTAATTCGCCTTGCTGCGCATCTTGGATGGCGACGAGTGCTGCACAGGGGGCCAAACTTCCAAAATAAAAGTTTCATTCATTCAGTCTGGGTTTGATCAGAGTCGACCACTAGAGGGCAGCAAGAGACCTAATGCCTTTATTTAGCTGGTGAACGTGACACAGACCCCCTGCATGCAGATGGACCTCAAATAAGCAGATTAACTGACTTTAATTGCGTTGACTGAATATTTTGAAATGGGCTAAATCTATCTATCTATCTATCTATCTATCTATCTATCTATCTATCTATCTATCTATCTATCTATCTATCTATCTATCTATCTATCTATCTATCTATCTATCTATCTATCTATCTATCTAGTTTGTTTGTTTTATTTCAATGAGAATCTCAACATGTTCTGGTCGATCATATGGTCTTATAACAAATATATATATATATATATAAAAATATGTTTGTCATTAAGATGATGCCAGCTGTTCAACACAGTGCCTCGTGCCAAACCACGTGGAGTGTGGCCACACAAAACTCAGGTTGTACAGTAAACACCTTTATGTCACAGTAATAAGCCAATGCTCACATTATCTGAGTGTTTGGACCTGTACAGTAACAGCCGCGTGTCTCATGTAATGTCCAGGGTTGACCAAAGGGGGGCGCTGCCGTGATGCCATTCAGTCAGCCTCAGACCTCCTCTGAGGAGTCCTGCCACAGACCAACTCCTGGAGCTGGAGCAGGAGAACACCAAGAAATTTTCACTCTGCAACATTTTGTTGAATATTAGAAGCAACTTCAGTTGAGCTTAAATCCGCGTGCAGTGCAAGGTCTCCTCGTGCTGCCATGGTTACTGTTGCCTAATTACATGCACCTCTTTGTTGAGCTTGTTTGGTTGGATGTGCTTTTTAATGGCAGTCACTGTCCACTTGTATTTCTTGGTGCCACTTGAGCATCCAGTTGAACAGGACGTGTAAATTAATCCACTAATCCCCCTGCTGTCTTTTAATTGCACTGAGGACGACAGGTCAATGGCGTGCACTTTGCAATTTCAAATTGCCTTTGTTCTCTTGTGGTGAGCGGCAGCAGTGTCTGTTTTTTCTAAGCATATTTTTACTGCAGTATTTTTCACTGTAAATTGGGTAATTTAATGAACTTCAAAGAAATATTTCAAACAAACATTAGCTTTAAAGAAAAAAAATCAATACTTAGTGACTTTGTAAAAAAAAAAAGTTGATCCAATCTGCAGTCACTCTGAAGATTTCCTTCTCTCTTTTTTTAAAATGAAAACCTTCAAAGGAGGCTCTGTGACTTTTTTCCTTTCAGGAGATGCAAGCAAAAAATGACAGCTGCTGTGGCAAACTTGCAAATGCAGTTTTGTGTTTATATCCTTGGAGAGAATAATACAGAGAATGTAAGCTTTTGTTGATGTGATCATGCACAGGTACAAACTGCGCAGGGAAACAGTTTGGTTGGATAAATAAGAAAAAAAAAAGAACCCTCAGTGCTACAGGTGAGCAGACGATCACAGCTTTTAGTATTTCTCACTGCATGTCATCCTCTCTGGACCGACCCTTTCCACCCACAGGTCAGCTGCAGCAGTGGAACAAGTAAAGATTTCACACTGCCAGTCCCGCTGTAAGCTGATAGGAATGGAAAAGGGCTGTGGGGCTGCAGACTGGTCTCAAGGCAGAGGAGGGAACATGTTTAATTTAACATTTAAGCTCACCTCAGCAGACACATAAAGGCACCTGTGGGGGGGAAATAAACCAATGTTTATAGCCAGAAACATGTTTCAATCACAGGTCTGAATGGAAATAGAGGACACACTTGCTCTGTCTGCTTCTTCAGCTTTTTTCACTGAAGCTTATGGGTGCAAAATCCATGATCATAAATTCAGTCATATCTGTTTATTCAGTGGATATTTGCTGTGAACAGTTTTCAGGCAACACACAATGAAAGCAGCAAAAACAGCTAATTAATTGGATTAGTGAGTGATAATTCTGTTGTTAAACATAATTGACTTTCAGTGCTGTCTATAACATACACCCCGTGTTGTCCATCATGCCTGGACTTGGCTACTACAAACCTACGCAGGAAACATTTTAACATCCCACGGACTTATTCAGTCTTTTCAGGGGCCAATCACGTTGCGCCTTTGACAGAGATGCGCCATGCAGTCTCAGCGCCCTGATCTCAAGTCCGACTGGACAACTGTGGAGCTGCAAGCACACGCAAGTCCAAATGCGACACAGCCAGGCTGTAGTCTGAGAGAAACTGATCAGCCGCGCACCAACTTTTTGGATAAAGCTCTTGGAAAGCCACCGAATGCGTCCGCTGGACATCAATATAATCGGGATCGGGAAAATAAATGGGACAACAAAAATCGCGAGAACTTGAGTCGCTCCAGTTGTGTGCACGGTTCAGTTTTGGCAACTTTGTGCGCTAACCCATCCGATCTGCCTCAGTCCGTGCGGGCGCAGCAGCAGCAGAGCAGGAGGCTGGATGTGGCAGGAGACGGGTCACTGAGCTGCAGCGAGCCGGGTGCGAGTTTCCCAGTCCCCAACTCTCCAATGTCACCGGACAGGATGATGATCATTGGACTTCTGCTCAATGTCTTCTCTCACGGTAAGAGGCTCATTTCTCAGTTTTAGGTGGAGAATGTATTTCCACACCGCTGAGACTGTATCATTCATTTAATCTGTTCAATAAGGTCATGCGGGGCTCAGAGGATGTTTCCCTTTTGGAAGGCATCTTCTACTATCCAGAACTTGAACAGGAATGCAGGCATGAATTCCATGTTTTTCATGCAAATGTGTGGTGAATACCGATTATAGATTATAGCGAAGACCACCAACCCAGATGCACGCGAGAACACTGATAATAATGTCGGCCAGCGTTTAGATTCCGCACACACTGTTAACTTAATCATCAAGTGGGAACTTTTTGGAAATGATCTATATGTGCGTAGTTCAGCTTATGCATATAACCAGACGGAGGGCAGTTGTTATTTTAAAAAGAAAAAAGGGATAAAGTGGGAAAGAATGAGTGTCGAGGCATGTTCGGTGTCACTGATGATGAGACTGTTCCAGTGGAACTTTGGAGATGACCCTCAAAATATCATTGACGAGGACTAAAAAGCCAGTTTGCAATTCATTACAGCAGCAGTTTTAGGTTTTACATCTGGATGACATCATGGGTTCCGCTCTGTAATTTCTGCCTTGGACGCGTTCCAAAAAGAGCTGTTCATCTCCCAAATATTGATTGGACTGTCCCGGATCATGGGAACATCACACATGAATTGTTCAACGAAATGATCTTCACATTTGCATGAAAGCCCGTCGGCTTCCACAGCGTGTAAATCATTGACATTTTACATAAGCTGTGCATTAGAAGTTGACAGGATGAGATATGTAAGTAGAAATTCATAACTTCATGGCAGCAGCACGATGGACCAGGCTGTGGTGTCACTGCTCTACGAGTCTTTGTCTTTGCTGATGATCCAGTGTTCAAAAGATGTTGAAAGATCTGGGATACTTTACAGTACAGTAGATTAAAGTGGATTCCTCTGCTACCACACACACACACACACACACACACACACACACACACATGCAAGCTCCTACAAAATAAGATATAATCAATAAAGTCAATAATGTGATTGTGGCTGGATAAAAAATCTCCCAGTGGAGCGTAAAGCATGTTGATCTGTGGTTACTGATATTGAATTATGTCATTTTGGATCATAAGTGCTTTTCAATGCTCAAGCCGGAGCAGAAATTCTTTGTATTTATTTGAATGTGATCGCCAGCAGGTCATGTGTCCTGATCCACTGACAACGCAGCCCATATGAAACAGTCTTCATGTGAAACACAACTCGCCCGCTCGTCAATGAAATACATGCAAATACTGTAATTGTGATTGTTTCAGTAATGCAAGAGGAGCTGGCTTCACTGCATCCAGGGAAATAAATTGATAATGTCAGGTGAGGTTGCCCAGTACAGATTAGTATCTTAAAATGATGAATGTTTTCTTGTGAATGTCAAACCTTTCAGGCACCCAGTATATCATCCAGTATGTCAAACCCTCCTGCCAGACGCTTAGGTGGAATCACACCAAGAAACGCAGTTATTTTCAAGTGCCATTTAATAACCATCTGAGTCATTGCAGATGCAAATTAGACAGACTGTCAAGATGTTGAATTCTTCCATTGTAACTGATGGCAAAATAAATAAGCCCATCTCAACCGTATTCCCTTTCATACAATGCTATTTATACCTTGCACACACATCTGACCTTGTACAAACATGCGACCCAAACATTGGCAGCAAAGAACTTTAGAGGTCAACAACACACTGTCAGCACTGATGCGATTCAAAGATCCTTTTTGTGACATGCACATGCGGTGAAATGAGGGGGACGCTCAGCTACTGTGCACCAATATCCAAGGAATCAACAACAGAAACAGTCATTTGATGAAATAAGATGAAACTACATTCATAGCTTACCAGTTTCCAGAATCTGCCATTTATTAGTGGCATCATTAAAATGTTGACATGAGATTAAAACAAGAAAAACAATGTAAGAAAACACAATGAGGATCCTGTGTCTAGAAAACACATTTTAGGATTCATAAACTCTACTCAGGATGTGACATATCAGTCACTCTCTCTGAGTATGTCTATTGTTTGCACATGTTGTTGAAATAATCTTTTTCCAATTCAATAACAGTGTGATGGCATGTCATCTCACAAATAATGCATGAGATCACTTTGATTCTGTCCGCACAGTACCTTTGCCAGATAAATCAATGGAAAGCTGGCTATTGTTGAATGACATTAAACCCGACTTTGACCCTTTGCTGCGAGGCCTCTGTGGATTACTGCTAAAGTCCCAGTATAGACTGCAACTGGTGATTGAGTGTTGCTATTTCAGTACTTCATTTAGTGGACGTGATTGAGTCATAACACGGTTGTCATACATTTATTAGAGCTCATTTTCAGGCTGTGCAAAGTCGCACCGGTCTTAGGTGGACTGATGTCCGCATGCTCGAGCTGTTTCTATCCAGGGTGTGAGTCTTTGATATACACACTGTGCAGGTGTTTGACTGCCCTCGCCTTGTGCACACAGGTTTATCCAACCCTTAGGGTCTTTATCTTTCCCACTGTGTCGTAGGCTCTTCTTTTTTGCTCTCTTTCTGCTGAGGCATTGTCTTTATGTACTCTGTGCCTGTAATTCAGCTTCGTTTAGGCTGACAGCACACAAAGATTAAATTGGCAACCTGCCCATTGGACATTACTTAGATAAAAAACATAAAATACAGTTTCTGAATATGCAATTATTTCATGTGTTTGATGTTGCACTTTAAAGAAATCATTTTAATTAAGATGTCCACATCGAGGATAACTCTATTTTTAGGTTTCTGTATGGCCCTTGATTTTTCCAATAGAAAGTTTTCTAATATTAATTTATATCATTTATGTGTCATTTCCCTGTTATTCTTAATTCGTGTGGGTGTGTGTGTGTGAATGTGTGTGTGCACTGCATCTTGATTGTGACTCCCGCTCACTTGATGGCACCAACAAAAACCGACATGCCCGATGGAAACAGCCGATCTGTGTGTCACTGTCAGGCCAAGAAATTATTTGGCACTTCAAAATGTAGGGCTGCACCGGGCAGCAGAAGGCAGAAGTCTGAAATATTCACACAGCTCTTCACATCCTGACTGGCTGATGCGGCACCTGATGCAAGTATGTATTTGGACCTTGAGTACCTGGAGGAGGGGTGTTGCGTGCGTGATGTGGCTGCACAATCTAAGAGTAGCACATGTCATTAAAAGAGATGTATGTATGGATGTATCTATGCACTGGGTACACTGGGCAACAGTTAATTCTGAATGATGATTCTCGGACACACCAGTAGAGTTGTAACCTTTGGGTGGTTGGACTCTCACCACATGCTGTCAGATCACCTAGATGATGCTGAACAAGCCTAATAAAGTCATTCTATTTTCTTTTTTAAATTTTTGGATCCAGCTCTCACCGCTAATAACCAGTGTGTTATGTGATCAAACAATATTTCCTTTTTTTGGTTGAACTGTGCCTCATCATATCTCTATGACATGCCGTAATAATGATGAAGGTCACACCTTGACTTATGTATTCCACTCTG
The DNA here is from genome assembly GCF_039877785.1 of Chaetodon trifascialis. Lineage (NCBI taxonomy): Eukaryota > Metazoa > Chordata > Actinopteri > Chaetodontiformes > Chaetodontidae > Chaetodon > Chaetodon trifascialis. The sequence goes on along the minus strand of NC_092071.1, from coordinate 14,401,933 downwards.
CAAGTGTACATCTTGTACAGGGCTGCAGAGAACTGTACATAACTCCAGTGCTGGAGTCATCTCTGTGGGGTGCGCACATAAAAATTGATTAAAGCAAATGCAACTGTGCTGCGCTTTTGAACGCGCCAGTCTCTCAGAGAGTCAGTCTTGTTAGCTTGCACAAATTGAGGAGCAAACAAAGGTGTAATTTGCCCCTGCATGCAAAGTGTTTCTGGGCAATTTTGGGATCAAGGCATGTGAAACTGTATTATGTCTTCAACTTTCTTGAATCAAATTGGTAAGGCACCTGGCTCTCAGCTGGTGATGTGAGATTAAATGAAATTGCAGCTTTTTGTTATTGTTAGGGTGGAAAAAAAGAAGTTGTTCTTAGAAGTGGACTTTGTACAGAGGATGCATTGTTACTGTGCCAATTACTGAGTGAGACTGTACACTGCATGTGCTCCTCATGCGTCATATTATCACCACCGTCAGTGTGGTCCTGATGTGACCGCGTGAAGAAAGCCGTGGGAGCCTCTTGTGGAAAGATGTGGAGCAGACACATGCAGTGTGGAGAGATTCTGGAAGATTTGGCCAAAAGTGGAAGCAGGTAGTTTCAACAGAGTAATGAAATCTAGCGGGTACAGCGGTGGAGGGATTGAGGAGGAAGGAGTTGCAAAGATGAGAGTGACAGTGGGAAAGATGAGCTTCAAACATGCAGAAAAATGGGGAAACATTTTAATGAAAAATAAGTTTTTATGACAAGGATTAATTATGATTAATATATATGACTTATTGTTTAACAGCTGAGGTATTTGGAAGCAGAGTTTAGGTTTTCATGTGAATATTAATTCTGGGCAATTGGAAATCCATAACGCCCAGCACATCTGAAAGGAGGAGGAAACTTCACAGTTTCAGTAGTTCACACAGTGAGAAAGTGAGTACATTTCTGAGTAACTTAAACAGAATTTATTCTGTTTCTTCAAAAAGAACTGCTCAACTGAGGTTGCCCAGGGCAGTGCCTCTAATTTCCCTCATAACAAAGAAAAGATGTACAAACTTTTAAGCATATGTTTAATGTTAAAAGTTAAATGTTAAAAGATTGTGAGCTGATGGGAGAAAATGTTGAGCTCAGCAGAAATGAAAAGCGAATGAGGGTGTCAATAAGGACCCACGCAAGTTTTAAGCAGCACTGATTAGTCAGCTGTGTCCTTCTCGAGGACATGCGTCCGTCCACTTCTACACAAAGACAGCAGAGGCCGACCAATAGGAAGTTTGTTCCAATACATGATGGGATTCAATCGAGACAGTCAGAATTGAGTTTTACAAACTGTGAATCAGTGCAGAGATCCTTGATTGTGGCACAAGATGGTTTTTTAATCAAACTTAACAGCGTGAGAGAAGTCATTTCTATTTTTTGGAATGAGATGGGGTCAGTCGCTTGTTTATTTTTAGGCTTGGACGTAATCTACTAGTTACTGATGTTTATAAAGACCTCCCTTACATTTGCCATCTGCTCTGTCCAATCATTAATAGATATGATTTGAATGTAGTTGCTTAAATCAAAATTCAAATAAGCATTTTGGCAGGAAAGTCATTATTTTGACTTACAAACATGTGTTCCATTGTCCTGCAGCTTAGTTGCTCCCATTTATTAGTCCCTTGTTTTCCAGTGTGGTTTCTTAAGGTCAGTTAGTCTGTTTACATGCATATTAACAATATATTAACTGTACAGTATATTGGGGATATTTATGTATTTAGTAAGCGTATATAAATACTAGACTGCACTGTATCAGGTATCACAGTGGTGTACTTCAGATTTCATTAGTATATAGTGCATTAGATTAATGTATGAATATGAGCTGAGTTTCTCATGAGGATGAGGATGGGACAGCGGTGGTGTGACGGCTTGGTGAGACAATTGCTAAGCATCACTGTTAGAGCTGTGTGTGTGTGTGGCTACAAAAACAAGTGTTTTTGATAAGAGTTCGGGATATTTTCCAGCCGTGTTTGTGGTGACAAAACTCTAACCCCTAACCCCGACCCTTTAAGCCAAAACATGTTCTTTTCATAACCCTAAGCAAGTGCTTTTAGTGCCTAAATCTAACCAAACCTTAACCTTGACCTTCACCTCAGCATTGGCACAACATAAAACTGAAAATTGAAACATAAAGTTTGGAATAATTTCATGTTCATACAGTCACAGCAACAAAATAATCAACCACTAATGAACACAATAGAATATTAGACTTCAAAGTTCAAAAAGTTTCAGTCATTTCAGCCATAAAAATACAGCTGAATTAATGTGCAACTAATAATAGTTTTCATCATCAATTAATCTGCAGGTTATTTTCTTGCATTATCAGTTGTTAGGTTTATAAAATGGCAGAGGATACTCCAGTGTACAATACCCATGGAGCATTATGTATCCAGTCAGGATTCCCACTGGTTTGCCTGCAGGTGAGATCAATGAATTCAACTCGTAACAAGTCGCAGGAGTCATGTTTGAACCTCACTGTTGCTCCTTCTTGTCACTTCTCTGCCATTTCCTCCTCGAGCCTGAGACTTCCTTCCAACGAGTCCCTTCTGTCACGATCCCCCGCCACATTTCACATCAGAGTCACACTGTCCCGCCGCCGTCTCCTCTCCAGTCAAATTACTGCCCAACAATCTGGACGCTCTGCTACTCATCCCACGCATTTGAAAGGACGGAAGAGGAATTCGCCAAACCGCTTTGCTCCCCGAGAGTGTCTGTATGTGGAGTGTGGTTTGTCGTTTATGGCGTTAACCTTCATCAGCTTCACAAATTCTATTAATCACTCCAGTGAGAAATCAATAGGTTGTATAATGGCTCACGTATCACAGTCATTTATCTCCCATTCGCTTTTCTCCCCTTTTTTTATTTTAAACACACACACAGCATGCTCAGACCAACAATTCCCTGAACGCAGAGTTTTACTTTAGCAATTTGTTGCATTTCAAACAGCATAATGTGAGCGCAGTGCTTCTTTTTCATCATGACATTAAATGATGTTTGAGTTATTAAAATAATTATGACCTGTCTGGTGGAAAAGATTTAACAGAGCTGCTCTATACTTCATATAGGTTTTTCTTATCTGTCTGTGTGTGTGTGTGTGTGTGTGCGTGCGTGCATGCGCGCGTGTGCAAAGAAAGGCTCTCGGAAACTAAATTTGCTGATAGTCTCTCTATCAATGGAAAGCCTGAGGGAGCAAACACTGGGAAGGAATAATGAATAAACTGTTCGCTGCCCAAACAGGAGATAACATGAAGCCTGTTGAAACTGCAGTTAAACACAGCAGAATTTAATACTTCAGCGTAAGAATCAAGGCGTCACGATATATAGATAGACAGGTAATCATCACCTTGCATACCTTGGGGAGCTGGGACTGTGAGTATGACTCATTGCCTTGTGTGTTGCTGGAGATTTTTTTCTCCCCACCTCTCCCGGTGGATTCACTGCAGTAGCCTTGGCAGGTTTCCTGCAGCTGCGATGAAGCGCAGCCTCTGTTTATGATATGTCTCACGCCAACGTGAGATGTGGACCTCATGTGGCGCCTTAGATTGCAAAACATGCAGCAGCAGAACTGGATTGCAGTCGAGCTTTGTGTCGCCAGTCAGCAGGAGCTTAATCGAACTGTGTGACCAATGCAACACAATACCGCGTGTGCATGACTTGTGTGATGTATATGTTAATGTACAGAAGCGCACGAGCATGTGAGGGACAAAGTAAGCGCAGATATTTGTTAACAGGCGAGCATGAGGTTCAAACTAAACATTTACTTTTTTCTAGATACACTGTGTATTTTTCGATCTCTGCCAGTCTGTTCCTTTGCTGCAGTTAAATAGTGACAAGATATGGCAAATTAAGGAGATAAAGCGGGAAAAGTGTGTGCATATTGCCTACCCAAGCTGTTTTCTTTCTGTGGAATCTCTGTGTATAAAATGTAATTTGTGGGGACAATTATGTGTCACATTTGAGAAAATTAATTTCCTGAAATGCTCCACCAGAATGCAATTTTATGAAGAGGCCTTCCTCTTTTTTTCTCTCGTTTCCCTCAGGCTGCCTCTGGCCTTCCTGTATTGTGTTTTTTTTTTTTTTTTTTTTCACAGAGCAACAATCATTATTATGAAATGATTTGTAGTTTTTCACTTTCAGTCATTCTAGACAGAACGCTGCCAATCAAAACACTTTTAATGTTTAATGACTATGGACCAGCATGACTGTTTTTCCACTGAATAATGTATTTGTTTTAGAGAAAATGTGGTTGGTGATATGGAGCACATTTGCACTCGACGACCCTTGTATAACTTAATGGGATGAACACAGCTGATGTAATTCTACAGTATCGTCGAGCAGCATATTATGTAGGTGCAGTGTGTGCTGATGCGTCTGTCAGATGAAAAGTGTTTGCCTCAGACTATTTGTCTGGGGGAACTTCAGGGAGGAAAACATTCACATAGTGGACATTTGATATGAGCCATTGTCTCAGTGTGATACCCAGGTCGAGTCTCTGTCTGAAAGCAAAATTGGAAGCAGAAGTATATGGGTTTGGTGGGAAAAAAGATGGACTGTGCTGAATAAATTGGTTTTGTCTCTAGCATTACATGTGGAGACAGTAAGAGACGTTGCTGAAAAGCTTGTTCCAAGTGGACGGGACCCTGCTGCAAAAGGTTTTGCCCCCAGCTGTTCATGTGTCCTTTCACGACAACAACAGCAGTGCTTTTGTAACGTCCGTGAATACATGTCTCTGAAGATGCTAAATATGTCAGCACCACACCAGTGTTTTTACATTTTATGCCATATATTTTACATTGCTACCAATGATTTTCATTAGCATATCACAGTTTTTAACACAGATGAATGCATGTTTACTACTTTACAGATTTTTTTTTGTATTTACACCAGTGTAACAAGAGTATGATTTCATGAGGAAGGTAACACTAAACTCATGTAGCCTTTACTTTTTCAGCCAAAATGTTATTATTCTCACATGGGAAGGGAATATTTTGGAAATGCCCCCTTGTTGGTGGTTCAAGTACTTGCAGGAAGATCCAAGAGGCATCCAAGACTTGAGAGTTGGCTGTTGAATAGCATCCTTTTTAATGCAGGAAACTAACTAATTCTCTGTTCACAACATCCCCATTTGGCTGTCTTTTGGATTTTATTTTCAGACTAAATTTTGAATGCAGTACCGTTTGGCAGCTGACCCTCAAATCTTGGATGCCCACATCTCTAAGAAGCACTTGAACAGACCAAAAAATATTGCCAAAATCCTCAATTTAAATAGCAGAATACATCATGAGAAAAGGGTGCAGTGACTGGCACTGGGCATGGCCAGGCGTCACGGCATGAAACTTGACAGAGCAGCATCATAGACTGATAAAATCTCTCTAAATGTATGGTAGCATGTGTTGAGCTCACTTACTCGTTAGCATTGTGGCCTGTGATAAGAAAGATGAGGGCTGGCTCCACACAGTACCACATTGCTAAAAAAAAAATATGGTAAATCAAGTCCCAGTGAGAAGATGAAGAAATGATTAAGAACTAATTAGAACCCCAACATGACTCTATAGTGTTGTTAAGTTATCCAAGAGACTCCCATGTTTCTATGAGGAACATTGAGCTTTCACCCACATTGCTACTTTATTACTCTTGTGTGCTTTCCTTTTAATCCACCTAGATGGATATTATAGTCACCTGTAATGCAGTGCAGGGTCTATGGAGTGCACTCAACTTCATCTGTTGTCTTAATTACATCCTATTTAGCTAAAGGACTTAAACTGGACCATAAACCCAGATGCTTTGCACAGTTCAGCCGTGCACATATTGGTGGCAGTGTTGACAGTGTCATCCTCTCCTCCAGGTAGTGCGCCAGTATCTGCATCCTTAGACTGTCTGGTGGCAGAGCAGGGCTGCATCCAGGAGCAGTCCTGCATGGTGCTCTATCGACTTCTGGAGTATTGTGCAGCTGAGGAGGCCGTGTCGCCCCTCGGCCCAGATGCCCGCTTGGAGTGCCTGGAGGCTCAGAACTCCTTGCAGCATTACCGCCCCCTTCAAGTTTGCAAGTGTCAGCGTGGCTCTCGCAGGGAGGAACACTGCCTGAGGGTCTACTGGACTGTGAGATTTGCAGGTGGGTTTAAGCACTGGCATCTGTGTGTGTGATGGGGGTGGAGGTTGGGGGGGGGGGGGGGGGGGGGGTTTGGATCCTTAGCTGCATAATCCATGTGACAGAACTCTTCACTGTTGTTTCAGCATATGATGAGTATGAAGTGTCTCCATATGAAGAACTGCAGGTAAATCTGGTGAGAAACATTGAGATGTCACGTATGGCCTCCATCATGGCAGGTACTGCTCTTATATCACAAATATTTAAAACATTGGCACCCAAATTCCTGCAAGTCATACTTTCTTTGTCCCGATTCTTCCTGACGACCTCCAGCTTCCGCTCTTTCTGTGGATGGCCAAAACCAGTGTCTGAAGGCAGCCCAGGACTGTGGCCTGTATGAGAAATGTGGCTCCCTGCGGTCAGAATATGTTGTGGCCTGCACCAAGCGAGCAACAGTCTCTGACAACAGCTGTAACCGCCAGAAATGCCACAAAGCCCTGCGGCGCTTCCTGGAGCGTGTGCCAGAGGAGTACAGCTTCGCTCTACTCTTCTGCCCCTGCTCTGACACTCTGTGCGGGGAACGCCGGAGGAAAACGATCGTCCCATCCTGCTCCTATGAAGAGAATGGGCGAGGAGAGGAAAGAGTGGGCAAGCCCAACTGCCTCAGCCTGCAGAACTACTGCTCCAGAGACGAGCTGTGTAGGTAAGAGTGGGTATGATATAGTACATTAAGCACCATTAAGACTGGTTCCAGCATAGAGCAACACAGAACGGAAGAAATTTCACAATGCGCACTACAAAGCACAGAGGTAAGAAAATGTGCCGTAGGTGCTGTGATATTCAAAAATCACTTCTGCAAGATGATTGAGTCCATTTTTATTTTGAATTTATTCTTTCCTCATTGATGGTATGGAAATTTGAGCAACAGGCGACAATTCTTTTGGACCCACAGCAACTAATGGAGGATTAATGTGATTCAGGCAGAATAAAAGGATTGGGATGGGATGAGGGTCTCAGAGCAGTTTACTTACAGTGGACCAGAATTCATGAACTCACCCCTGCTCATAGTGTGATTATAATGGGTTTTGTGAGGCCAATTTTAGTCTACACTCTCTCTGCATATTGTTCATAAATGTAGAGGACTTTCTTACGCTAATTACACTCTAGTCTGTGTGCAAATGTTAGAGGTTATTGATGATAAGAGAGAAAAAATTCTTGAGAGTTATTTGAAACTGAGAAGGTCATGCAGAATCCCCCTCTGTAGTATTAGTGACAGAGTTAAAAGAAGAAGAGAGAGGAGCGTTAACTGCAGCAGACAGTGTCCCGCACGCATGGCTACCATGTGTTTCCTCTGAAAGCCTGACAGACGGATCGAAACACTCAGCACATTCTGATGGTGTCTTCAGTTCTAGCTCAAGATACGTAGAATTATAGATCTGCTTTAGATTATTCATGAAGTGCTTCAGCTGTAAATGTTTTGGACGGTGTGTGCATGTTTAATAGAATAATTGCAATCTTCGGGCATCTACTTGTAAAAGCTTGTAAACCTCTGAGATTAACTGCGACTGTATCCTCACCCTCAATACCAATGATTGGAAGTAAAACTGCTTTGCCTAAACTACTGCATGTGACAATGGGTGCACTATGCAATACAATAATTAGACTTTTCAGGTTTTCTCATACCATATAAGAAAGTTTGCAGAGAAGAAGTGAGAAGAATGAGAAGTGACACCTCTGGGTGGGCTGCAGATGTTTCCTGTTTGCACTAAAACAACACCTGGTTTTAAAGCAACATATGTTTTTATGACAGACTTTCTCTTTCTTTGCACACTTACACTCTGCTGTGGTTTGTGCTGTTTTTATTTCCACTCCAATCCCAAAATGAAACTGTAAAAAAGGCACTTTAATATGCATACTCCGTTGCTGTGTGTGTGTGTGTGTGTGTGTGTGTGTGTGTTCGTTTCAGGTCCAGGCTTGCTGATTTCCAGCACAACTGCCAGCCCTCCCCTCTGTCTGCCTCTGGCTGTATACGCGAGAGCAGAGCCATGTGCCTGAAGGCCTACGCTGGACTCATTGGTGAGATGCAAGAAAAGAAAACAAACAAAATAAAGAAAAAAAGAAACAGACAGAGAGCTGCTCAATGGACTCGTTATTAGAAATCATCATATGGTGTCTAACGGTGATATTTGGTTTAAATCATTTTCATTTTGTCGCACAAAAGAACTCTGCGGGCGTTCAGAAATGGTCAGCTGCCAAAAGCTGCTGCTCCGGGGATTCAGTCAGCATCACTTCAAAAAACTTGATTTAAAAATTGCATTTCCAGCAGCTCTGTGTTGTACAAAATCATCCGGGTAATATTGTTTTCTTTTGTCTCCCACACTGTATTTTTCAAAAAGTAATTTTGTGTACCTGCAATTATCACCATTGAGAGCTGGAGATGTGGTGACACTGGATCCCCAGGGGACTCATATTGTTGGGTAGACAGAGGCTTACTTTCTATAGAGGAGTGTGCTGCAAATCAAATCTTCTGCCTCAGGGAAATATTACTTTAAAAGTTTGGTAAGTTGCACCCGCACCTTGACTTTTGTCTTCTTTTGACAACCAGGAACCATCATGACTCCCAACTATGTGAGCAACAGCAGCACAGAAGTGTCCCAGTGGTGCACGTGTGACGGCAGTGGGAACGAATGGCAGGGCTGTCAGCGCATCCTGCACATGTTCAGCAACAACATCTGTCTGCGTGAGTAAAACATCATGAGTGGGGCTCATGGCTGTTCAAACTACAGAAAACATGATGGTACATCAAGTGACGTGCTTGTGAAGTTTTTCTGTTTTTTGTCAGCGGTGAAATCAGCCCAAATGTACTATTTAATTAAGTTATATATTAGCATTGCCAAACCACAGGTGTGACCTGACAAACCTGATCAGTGCTTCTCAATAGATAATTGGATAATTGCTTATGTGGAACATCTCCAGTCATGATAATGACACATGTATGAATATTTTAAATGAAATGAAATGTTATGCTTGGGCAGGATTTGGACTCTATAGCAGACACACAGACAGGGAGTAAGGGTAAAATAGGAATTTATTTAAAATTATAATGAGTGGAAACTCAGGTGGTGTGAGTGCAGCATAGAGGGCCCGTGGTAGTGGAGGCATAGGTGAAACTAGGCGGTGACGGTTGAGGGCTTGAGGCTAGACCTGGAGATGTGTGTGGGAGAACTCAGGAGATCAGGCACTCATGATTAACACAAGAGACACACACTTAAACTCGCAGGTAGCACTAGTTAACGACCAACAACACCCCTGAGCAGCAGAAACAATCTGGCCTCGAGTCCTCTGCAGTCCACTGTCTTTATCCTGTCCTTGATTGTGATGAGTCCCAGCTGTGTTGGAGTCAGCTCCCAGCCTCCTGCTGAACCACGGCCAGCCTCTGTTTCCAAAAAAGGACACACAGGAAACAAAGCCCCACACCTCTCCACAGTACACAAAGAAACATGAGAACATGAGAAACCACCACAATAAATGCTTTACAGTATTGAAACAAGTTCCCAGGAGTTTTGAGTAGAAGCTGGAACATTTTATTATTCTCTCAGCTCTGTCCAGTAATTTAAGTGACAAATCTTCATTCTGACATAAAGTAATTCATATACAGTAACTGTCAATTCTTAGTTAAGAAGATAATGACAGAGGAAATGTTCCCTTTTAGCAGTCAAATATCAATATTAGCAAAATTGGCCTTCAAACTGAACGTTTTATAATGTGCATTAATACAGAATTCAGATGAGGTGGGTCATGATTGATGACTGAGAGGGCAAACCGCTGGACCGTAATGTTTTCTCATTCGTAAATAAATGGCAAGAGACATTCTCCCCTGTGTTTGCTCGGCTGCCAAATATGAATGTGTTTTCCAAGTTCTATGCAGTCAATGACTCCTTTCTCCAAATCTGATAAATATAAAGTGGCTTCTTGTTGAATTGTTGCCAAACCAGCTGGAAAGAGCTCCTATTCAAGAAGTAGAAAAGAATCTCTGTTAGACGTACTCAAAGTAACTATAATTGTTATGTACTGCCTAACCCTAGAATAAGAATGAGAGTCAGAGGCCAGCCAGGCTGGCAGAATGAAATAAGTGTCTAAGTGTTGACCAACGAATAAACCAGTAGATGCTGTTTTTACTCAGCTACACTACTTTATTTCTCCTAGTCATCCAAAAGTAGTGTCAAATATTAACAACATAATATCAGCTGTGACTGTAATGCAAACTGAAGATAGAGGAACAAAGGGAGCATAGTCCTTGTTTCAGGTAACTACTCAGTGTTTGTTTGCCTTATCCCACCCTTTTGCTACACGATTAAATTATTTTATTCCATTTGTGTCTGTGGGGAGCCAACAGGAAGTCACTCGGCTCGGCTGGAGAAGGACTGTAGTGAGCATGCAGCACAGGCCCGAAAAACCTGCAGAAGCTTTTTTGGCGTATGTGCCCTGTCAGCGTGTTTTATAGGAATAAATGGGATGCAGTCTATGAACTCTGTGTCACTTCTTCTTAATGCATCCATGGCTCACAATGATAACAATAACATGCTAATGTTTCGCAGGTATAATATTTACCATGGTTATTGTAGATTGGCATGTTAGCATGCTATTTGTTAATGAGATAAGATAAACTTAATGGAACCCATGCTGGGGAAATTTAGTTGTCAAGTATAAGAAACAAATAGAGAATGAAAAAGGATGCTAACAAAAGTACTGCTAAGGTTAATGGAAATTACTGCAATCGTTGGTTTTGCAGGTATAAAATATTTAAGTATATAAAGTATTTGACCAAAAAAGTTTTAAACTGATGATGGGACGAAGTTCTTCCACATGGGGACATGAGTGTCTGAACCAAATTTAATTGCAATCCATCCAGTAGTTCTGGACCAAAGTGGTGGATCAGCCAGCTTACTACTGTTGCCATTCCAAGAGCTGAACCAGTTGTGTCTTAGAAAGTAATTTTCCAAAAAACACATTGAATAATATTTTGACCAATCATGCAGCATTTGCAGAGTTGGAGGCACTAAAAATGCTTATAAAAGCCACAATTTTGGAGATGCTTCAAGGATGAATAACGACGTAAACCTAATGAAGACGGCCCCTGCTGATTCTGTTTCAGGCAATGCCATCAGCTCCATGGGAATCTCCGCACCTCCTCCTGTGGAAAACACTCCCGTGCCAGCGTCTCAGCCCTCCCCGCGCATCTACCAGGAGAGGGTCCACGTCAGCATTAACACTCTGCCTGAATTCAACAGTGTAAGGCCTCTCTCCTTCTTCACCGTCTCACCATATGCTAGTGTTTGACACTTGCTGCAAGATGGATTGAATACGAGGTTGACGGTGTATCAGGTGGTAACACCTAAGTATCAGCAGGCGCTGTGGCTGTGAGTCGGGCCCAGCAGCTTCGTGCTCTTCCGCTGCCTCTCATTGTTGCTGAGCATTAGCCGCAGGTGTTTACAGCATTTCCCTTACTGTTAATATTCATGTATGCACACCCATGTGTTCCACATTCCCCATTTCTCGCCATTTTAATCCTCCTCATTCCACATTTCCTCTTCCTGCCACCCCACAATCCCTGACAGCGCTGAAACCCTGCCACTGGTGGGCTGCACACTGGACATCCAGAGATACAGTTTATTTAAAGACAGTGCGTTTGAGTTTCCTAATTATTACGCAGCGCTGAATCTGAGATGATGCATTCTAATGGCAGCTGTTCCATCTCAGTGTTGAATGAGCGAGTGGTTGGGGATTGGTTAGGATTACCCATTGGTCAGGTGTTAGCAGCTGAGCCTGCATACACGTGCGACTCAGATTGGATAGTGACACCAGCAGCAAAGCAAATGTCTCCTGTAATGAAACACTTTATTCTGACGTTATTAAGCTCTAAATTTGATTTGAATGAATTTAATTAATTGCATTCAAACTGGAAAATAGAAACTGAAAATGGATTGTTTTGCTACAACAGAAAGGAGGAATAACAATAGATCTCTTCTAGTTTCTAGTTTTGACACGCCAAGGCCATTTTTAATGAAGTTTAAAAAACAAAGCTCAAGCAAAGATCTTAGATAAAGTCTCGGTCTCTTTCCAGCCAGTAAACCCTCTCATCATCCTCTCTGTCTTGGTTTAAGTGGAGGCTTCACTGTATTGAGAGCTAACTCAAAGCATTTAGCGGGAAGAATATGCAGACTATATAAAGCCCTTCAATAGAGAGGTTGCTGAATTCTGATACTATTCGTAATTTAAAGTGGAAATGCCAAGGAAAGAAACACACTATGCAAATTCAAGTTGTTTAAAATATTACTTGTTATTCTTGATAAGAATAACTTGATTCTTGATGTGACTTTTGCATGGCATCTGTACCAAACAAGCATGTTTCCTTGCGTCTGGAGAATATAATTTGTGGACTGCAGCATCTCTGCAGAACCAAATTTACATTATCTTATATCATATTAAATATTACATAGCACCAATTCAATTTATAACAGCATGTTGTGACACATTTTAGCTTTACTAAAAAACTGCAGCTCCTGTGATTTGCAATTTCAATAATAGTTTTTAGTTTTTAGGAAAGTTTTCAGTTTGTTTCTCATGATTTCATCATTTTTACATTTGAAAATGTTCGCTTTGTTCAACTTCAGAGTCTGTTACAAAAAAAACAAAACAAATAGAGGTTGGCTCTGTATACAGCTCTAGACAGCAGAGAGTGGAGGGCGGTGAGTGTGTCTAGGTACGGTATAGTGTCCCCCCCCCCCCCCCCCCCCACAGCTTTGTCCTCCACAGCTGCAAATGGGACTTCATGCTGAGTGGCCCTCTGTTTTCAAGTGCTTGCGAGGAGGGACACAAATCAGATGGCAAAGGCCACTCCTGCTTGATGCACACTGGAAATGTCTTTATACTGTGTTTTTATTCTATTCCTGTCAGCAGCAAGCCTCAGACACTTATCTCGCTGGACAGATTGGTTTTGAGCCAAGTCATTTTCAAATAGATTGTGGTGTTGATCTAGAGCTGGGAGTCCTGCCAATGCGGTTATTGTTACGGTTATTTTATGGTTATTGTTTCCTTCGCCACAGTGATACATGATTGCTTTTTATAGATACCTCCAAATCAGGGCTACTGTGTGATAATATGTAAGAAATGTAAGTCAGGCATTGTCTTGCTGGACTCATATTATCATTTTATTAGCCGCATCAACAGCTTCGTGCTTCAGGAGGCCAGTTGGTTTATCTGATTTGGTCTAAAAAAAGAAGAAATATAGAGCGTAGATGAATATGCAGATGCATAAATTTAAATAAAATCCACCACAGATTGACTTTAAGGGTGTTGATGAGTGTCGTTGTTGTTACTGTTTACATCTTTGGACAGCCCAGTGTAACACTAATGGCATGTCTTGTTCAGACTCTCACATAGCAGGTTAGCTTCCTGGTTGTCTTGGCTGCAGCTCGAGGATATTTTCATGTGTAGTTTGAAACTCTGTGTTGAATGTTGTGGACTTTCTCTCTTGGAGTTTACATCCTGAACTTCCCTCCACGCTCCACCACTTCTACTAATTGGAAGAATCACTCTTTCCCCGCTTTTGCAGATGGAGGACAGTGAGGACGAGGAGCAGCAGGAGGAGGAAAGCGAGGAATTCAACGTCATCCCACCGTATTCCGAGAAGGACTCTAACATCGAATCGGGGGCTAGAGGGAGTAAACGGGGAGCAGCTAGCCGAGCGGCACCCTTGTTACCATTGTTGCTGCTGCCTATGCTCATCCTGGACTGGGAGTGTCGGAGTTACTGAAGCCTCCATCTCATCCTCTGCTCATATTCTACTCATGCTACCACTTTCAAATACATCACAGCACTCAGAATGAACCACAGAGGACATGTGCGAGGAAGAAATGCTCCATTTCTTTTTCTTTCTTTTCATGATTTTTAAAATACCCTGACTTTATTTTATGATTCAGTTTCTGCTATCACTGCCTCCTCAAGAGTTAAAAGATATCAGTAGTCCTGCAGGATCTGCCATGTCTGTGCTCGAGTCCTCTCCTATGAAACGAAGCGAACAACGTGAGCAGATATATGAGTGCATGGGTGAATTTAGAAAACGCCGTCTGGGCAAATACTCTATCTAGAGCCTGCTTCACACTCAAAGTACATCCCCTCTTTTAACAAGAAGCACATCGCCCAAGGCCACAACCACTATACACACTCCCAAAAACCATAACCAGTCTACTCCACTGCAACCAGGCCGGAGCACGGCTTTTGATTTCTATTTCATGACTCATGTCACATCCGTTTCTCTGCTGCCCTTTCGGCGCTTCCTCTCCCTCCTCCGTACCACTGTTGAGTAAGATAATCCACTTTACAACAAGCTAATAAGAAACTGCACCACACTTAAACTGCTTTGTACGGTTGGGAAAAAAAAACAAAACAAAACAAAAAACACTTTAAAATTGCCTCATTTAAGAAGTGATAAGAACCAATGTGTTGTCACGTTATGTATTAGAGGCCGTGTGCCTTTTCAACCTTTGCTTCTTCTCACTTTGTGCACCATAAAACAGAGAGCAACAGTCACTCTGCTCTGCTTCCTTTGTTAAAATGCCACTTAGTATTAGTCCTACCGGGGTGAATGGCTGAGAATTCAACCACGGGCAGAAGTAATGAGATCAAATTCTATTGTAGAAATGACGAGCAGAGAAAAGCAACACGAGCAATTATAGCACAATTCAAACTGCTCAGCATGCGGGGAAAGTCTGGAGTAAGGCTCAGGGGAGGAAATAGCCAATTTACTGCTGTCATACCCTCTCACTTTTTTTATCCTTAGGTGTGTTTTTAGTGCTTCTTCCCCATCATGTGCTTTAGATGTTGTGAGAGCGGGATGCGGAGATGGGGACGGACACAGGAGGCTGTAAAGCCTGCTGGCTGCTCTGATCATTGAGCAGCACATTGAGCCATTCTCTCTGCCTGAAATAGCTTTTGCTGATGTTAATGATTTTTTTGCCTCTTATGGCTCATTTTCTTGTGAAATTACGCAGCTGCGGGGATGTAGGTAAAGAGAAGTATAGTGAAGTTTTTGCAGAGGAGTAGTTTGCAAGAAATAACTTATCCGAGCTCAGCAAAGATGTTGTATTTCGGTAATGCACTCGTTTTGCGTCACTCGCTGTGTGTAATAATTACAGCGATGCAGCAGTGGGCCACTACAAACATCAGTCCACTTACCTCACCGCCTTTCATAAAAAATAATTGGAGATGTTTCATCACTTGAGGAGGCAGTATGGTCCCACCACTTTTATCACCCCCCCACTGCTGGACTTGTTTACATGGTGGTTCATTCACATGAAGACTGAGCTTTTGAAAAGGACACACAGTATAAAGGCAGAAACGCACTGGAAGCGGATGAGCTATGCTTCGTCACTACTTCAAACTCGGGTTTGATTTTTTAGAAGTCAAAGTGGGACCTAAATGGATGTTGTAAGGTTAGTAGACCTGTAGTGACTGTTGCCCGCCTCAGGGCAAAATGACATCATGCAGGTTTTTGACCACTTTCTTGTTGAGTTTGGCTACAGGAACTAAGATGTGGGTGAGGAAAAGGCTCTGAAGTGTGACTGCAAGCTTATAAGGTACAAAAAAATAGCGTATTTGGGCAAATCTTTGAAATACAAAGTTTGGCTAGACAGCTAGGCAGTATCCAAATATATGACCCAGAACCATGCATGATTATTTACTGATAAATAAACATGCTAAAGAAAGATTGCCCTTCCCAGTAACGCGGTGCAGTATTACTTCTCATCTGCAGTTATTCATAAAGAATCAAATTAACCAGTGACAATAACTGCATCCAGTGCGCTCTGGCCTTAATGACTGAATGTGAGTTTACATGTATTTCCACATTTCAGCAGGTTTCTTTATATTTGTAAAGTCTGTAAAGTAAACATTTACATTAAACATGGCTTGTATTTTTTTGATAAGATTTAAAAAAAAAAAAAAAGGCTGTGAATATTCCCCAAAAATAGTTTTTAGAGTGTATCATCCAGTTGAGACACTGTGTACAGTACTATGCTTCACATGCTAACCTTCTTTTAAAGACATATCAAACATGCCAAATAACTCTGACTGTCATGTGCTATAACTGTGTAATTTTGTGACATAGAAGAACAGTGTGCCGATTTGTTTAAGAATAAAAGTCAGATCGGAAATTTCCACATCTAACGGAAAACAAGAAAAGTGCACTTCTAACATTTTAACATTGTTCTGTTCTTTCACAAGCAGTAGATGGAGCGGGCTGACACAGCATGCCGGTGGGATCGGGACTGTTGCTGACATGTTTAATGTTCGCTGCAGACTGGCGAGTTAATCACCTCAGTTGAATTTTTAAATGCATGCTAAAATATGCAGCTTCAATACCATTTGGGCTTAATTTGCTTTAATTAAAAGCAGAAAGGTTAGAAATTGTAAATAAATGATAAGTCACTGGTTTTCTGTGGCTCACAGCCACACTGGACACACTGAGCCGGGACTCGTGTTTATAATTTAACTTCTGACTGATGGAGGTGATTACAGGGTCTTGGGGCTTCTACATCCAAAATGACACCACTGTGGCAGGAACAAGCTACAGTGGAATGATTCTGAGAAAAAAAAAAAAAAAAACAGACTGTAATGGAAACTGGCATTGGCTCACACTTTAATTATACAAAGTACAGCATGAGGGCTCCTGCCCTCTTTTTATGTCCAAATTCAGCCAACTGTCTACAAAGTTAAGTTATGCTTTATTAATCCCCCCGAGGACAAAATTATCTTCTGCATTTTAACCATCTTAAGTATTTAGGAGCAATGGGCAGCCACCAAACTCTCAGAGGCCAAAGCCTAAAAGAACCATATCAGTGGTTTGCATATCTTAGCCTGTTTACTACAAGTCATACACACTTTACATCCCAGCTTAGCATTGTGCAAACAATGAACATTAAGTCACTTTCTGTTAAAGTTACTGTTGTAAGGTCATGCAGTGCAGACTTTTCAAATCAGTCTGCACTTAAACTGTATGTAACACTGACAAAAATAGAGCATTTTCACAGCAGACATTGTTGTTTGTCATAATGGGAAAAGCACAGGTGTTACTAAAAACATTAATGACGTTATATTTAACAGTGTGACAGTTATGCACAATGCCAGGACCCTGAGGCTGAAGAAGCTAAATGGAATTCATCCATCATTACATTATCTATTCTGTGAAAAAGGTTTGTTGATGCTTGACTTGATGTTCACTGTTAAAGACAACTCATTCTCAGACCTGAGCGACTGAATGGGTTGAACACTTGCGAGTACCAGTGACAAGCTATGACCTTCATCATCATGTGGTTAACTTTGTGAAACAGTTGCAGTTTAATTGCATTTAGGCCCCAAAGCTACTTGGTTAGTTTTAGGAAAACATGATGATTCTGGTCAAAAACATTATGATTACGTGCGTTAACGTGGCTTAAGTAAGCTACATTAGTTCAAATAGTCAGTGTTGAGTGATGCAGACTTTCTTGCTCTTTATACTGCGTCACCTGATGTCCTCCTTCTATCATTAAACTACAGCCAGTAAAGGTCTCACGATTAACGTAAATATGGATGGTAATAACCTACTGACACCTATGCAGCCTTATTTCTGGTGAGGCCTTGCTGGTCATAGACAGCAGAACTCACGCAGGTTTCAAGAGTTTGTTAATTGACATTTACGGTATGCTCAGGGAGTGATTCCCAACCTTTTTAAACTCCTTTATGGTACTTTTTTTCCATGATACTTCTCCACTTATTATTTTTATTTGCTTTGTCTTGAGGTGTCTTTTGAACAAATTTAGCACCATTGCTGCATTTGACAGTTCCTCCTACAGATGCTGCTTTCAGGTGTGGGACAGTTAAGCTTTCCCTCTTCATTAAACGATGAAGCCAAAGTGGTTTTCAGTCTAATTCGAAACTGCATGCTGACTCTGTGTTCAGGGCTGAGGTATTTCTGCGGTATTTTGAGCACAGTGACAAATCTTTCCATCACTGCTGTGACAGTCATTATTTCTGACAGCTGATTTTTGTAAAAGTCTAATTATTGTAATGAGGCAATTAATGTTATTTCATGAGTGTGCCAATTGAATTTCAAACTCTATTGAAATGAATGGAAACCAACAGCTGGCTGAACAGCAAATACATTCGAAATGAAAAATGAAAATCCACATTGCACGCATGTGAAACTGATCAACACTGGTCTACTGCTGAACATTTTAAATTTGGGTTGTGGGGGAAAAGGAGTGCAGTCAGCAGAGCTCTATTTGGGTTCAAACTCAGGACCCTCTTTCTGCAAGGCGACAGTAATCACAACTGAGCCACTGTGCTGCCCCAGGAGGCACTTGAGCTGCCTAATATCCCAGCACCATCCTCATAATATATATATATAAAAGATAAGCAGTTATGTTAATGTGGTTATTAATTAAGTAAATCAGTGCATTCATTTGCAGATAATCCTATGTCAACATACAGTCCTTGTCACATATTGCATAGAATGTATTAATATGAACTCAGGCATGAACTCAAATCTTTAAAGCACTAAGGAAAATTAGGTTTTCTTATTAATATGATAATTTGTGCAGCAAGAAACTCCGCAGTCTAATCAGATCACCCACTTAGTTTCTCCCCAGTTTCTAATATTGTGTGCCGTTTCTTGTGTTTTCCCAAGAATTTGTGTCTTCGCGGACGCACAGGCATGTGACACGAAGTAAACATGAGCGAGATTGACTTGAAAGTGAACAAAGAACACAAATGTAAAATACATCTTTTGGTATGACCTAATGATTTTAACCTGCTTGCCAAAATCATGCTGTTAGGACTGGAAGTGTAGACAGTGAACAGTGAGGAAGTCTCTCCACATCAGGTCAAAAAAATCTTCAGGTAAAAGTATATATATCGTATTATATATCGTATATCATTGCATTTGTTTGGAGCTGAGTGAGAGGAGAAGGGAATTTGAAAAAGTAGCTATATGGCAGACTTAGTTCCTCATATTATGGACAGCAATCACACGGCATTGAAAATCTCTTACAGCGATAGCTGTATTTCTAAGATATTAAGCAAATGAGTTTTTAACAGTTATATTATTTTCTCTTCATCTGTTATAAATGTCAAATGTAATTTGTCTGCTTCCATCTCCTCGGCTCCTGCTTATTATCCAGCTGACATGTTTTACTGCAACTCTGTCGCCTAGAAATTACATTTATATACTTTTAAATTGTTTTCCCAATTACGTCGTGATGAAAAATGTAATCACTGAGTGTTTTTCAGAGCTCTTCAACAACTACGAACACTTTTGATTTCCGACTGCTATTGCAAGATGAGATATTTGGGCGAAAAACAAATGAAATATATCTATTATCTATCTAGTATTATCAGCAAAATGCACTTAATGTATTGAAAGTAAATGTACTCACTGCGCAGTAAAATGGGCCCTGTCTGTGTTTTACTACTAAATATGATATTTTTTTGATTAACATTACGTCTGCGTTAATGCAGTGCACTAACTTTAACTACTTATTCTCAGCAAATCACTTAGTCTTTCATTTTATTAGAGAAATTCAAATTCAAAAACACATATATAGTGGCATGAAATAGAAATACTCAAGTAAAATGCAAATAATTTGAATATGTATTGACGTACTGATGTATTAATAGTTCCATTCCACCACTGTGTTCCAGATGGACACATACATTCATGAACATTATGTTTCTAGTGAGCGTAACATGTTGCAAATTAGTAAACGTGATTGAGGGAGCGGCTCGTTTAATCATGTCTCCTGTAGGAAAAGCACAGATGTAAATGTTTAAATTCATGATGGATGAATTCCATGTAGCTGCTGCAGTTTCAGGCTCCTGGTATCGTGCTTGCTCGCTCAGTGTCAAACTGTCATGACTTACTGGGAGCCATCGTCGGTGTTATTAGTAACACCTGTTCTTTGCCACTGTGGCAAGTCAAAATGTCTGCTGTCAAAAAAGAAGGCCCTGTTGTTCTCAGTGAAGTTCCCGCCCCGGCCCATCACCCGACTCATCTCCCGCCTGCACACCTGCTCGCTGTTAGCCATTAGCCTCAGCCAGCGTCCGCCACTGTCCTCTGGCTGCACCCCCCTTTCTTTTGTGTCTTTGCGACTGAACGTGTTCTGAGGTTCAGCATTTCACCCCAACAGGTAGATCAGAAATACAACAAGCAAGCTAGAACTTTTTTAAAATAACAGTAAATCTTAATGGTCACAGTCAGTGGTGAAAAATCCAAAGTTATAGAGAAACAGTTCCAATGTAGGGCAGCTTCTGTGCCACTGCATCTTACTGGAAGCGCACTAAATCATGTTTTCTTTCGCACTGGACCACCGTGAATGGCGCTTTATCATGATTTATGTATCACAGTGGTGTCCAAGAGGGCACTTTTGCTGAAACGTAGGGGCACCAGGAGGGGCAGTGAATCTGTTCCTAACTAAATCTAGTTTATCTCTCTTGGATTTACAGGATGCTAATTGGATTTAATGCTGCTTTCTGGCATCCAGCCAAAGAAGGAGCAAAGACTATTTAGCATTTGCAAAGGGAACTGGCAAAAAACATATATAGAATAAAAAATCAAATAAATAAAAAAATCCCCTCTCAGAAACATATTGGAATAAGAAAATCTATCTTCTCTAACAGACAGACTTCAAACAATGAACCCTCGGCCAGTGCAGGATTTCATCATCAGAAAACTGTGGCTGACTCATTGATTAGCACACCTTCAATCAGAAAGGGTAAACTAATCAGTGAAAGCAGGTAGTGCTGGATTTGTTGTTAACAGAACCTCATTTCAGCTCTGCTTTTTTAACAGCAATGCTTGTATTGGTGGGATGTTTTCAGCTGCGCCAGAACAGATTGTACTTTAAAAGCTGTGGATGTTGCTTTGTGTTCATATTGGATATTTTCTGCGTCCATGATGTGCTGCAAATGGACTTCAGATGTTAAGTCTCCACAGTGATGTTTGCTAAAGGGGCCCGGTATTGCTTTTACACTGAGGTGCATGTTGTGATAGTGGTCTGAGGGCAACAGCTGAATGTTGTTTGGTTTTTTGCTGATAGTGCCTCTTTAGAGGAAGAATGCGACATTTATTTCTGTCTTTCTTTCTTTTGTGAGAGATTTAGATGAGAAAATTAAAATCGCTATCTCTGTATGCTGAATATGAAGGTACTGCAAGTAGCTGGTTAGCTTAGCTCACCACAATGACTGAAGTGATTCGTGTTTGCGTCATCAAATACTCAATCCTTACTTTGCAAAAATGACAAATGGGAAAGGCAAATCCCACAGTGACATTTTGTGGCCTTCAAACTTTCTGCAGACAGCAGTCACAACACCTGTGAGCACAGTACCTGTGGAGCAGATTTCCGTCACACCAATAAAGGTGATGATGGCGAGCAATTACTTTCATGCATGCGTGGGAGACCTTGATTGTAATGGGCGCTGACATTTTGCAAAGAAAATGCTTTCAGTTCATGGTGATTGCATGTGAGACAGAGGGAAGGTCCTCCTGTTGTCAATCTGTAACTGCAGCCAGAGGTGAGAAGTAATCGTCACTTATCACCTGTCAAAAAATGGAAACTGTTAACATGAAGAGACTGCAGGTGCCCGAACAGATTTCTGCAATTACTTTAATGCATTGAGCTCTATCTAGAATTCTGTATAATTTGATTTTCTATAGTCAAGTTCAGTTCTATAATCAATTATGAGCAGACTTTAACATTTTCCTCTCACACAACAGCAACATATTATATTGTTGCTATGTCATGCTTAGAAATTAGAGAAACCAGGGAAACGTGTGTGTGTGTTATTCAGTGCATCTAACTTTTCAGAGTAAACAACATTGTTTACAAAATCTGAAGCAAACAAAAAGTAGCACATGAAGTATAAGATCCTGGCTCTTTTATTGTAAGAGTAAGAGGAATATGAACCTCCTGTTGAACAATAACAGAGTTCCAGTGTCCTTGACTGCCTGGCACAGATCTCGAAAAGAGATCATAAATAAGAAATCAATTTTAATTAGCTGTAACTTTTGTTCTTAATTTTCTATGTAGGCTTTTATCTTTCCACTCAGACATGTGACAGGGATTTGTACTGCCACCGTTCTGCTGCCCTCTTGCTCATAAAGGTTTTTACAGGTTTTTAAAAGGGGCTCATATGCTGCTTAACTGCGGGTCCAGATGTGCTTTTACCTCAGATGTAACAACAAGAAAATGTTATGTTGTTATAGCTCTACCAATCTGTTTCAGCGCCACACACTTCATATTTTCTATTAGACTGTCCTCGTCTCAGCCAGCTAAATGTGTTCATCTCATTGTATCTTTTCATTATCCACGCGGCCTCCAAGTCTGTCTGACTCTGTTGTTACCGAGCAATTTATCTTATTACAGCAGTGAATGAGGCCTCAGCGGCAGTGGCGGAACAGGGCTGTTATGACAGCCATGTAATGTCCAAATCATAAATCCAAGGCTTTTGGTGTTTGATGATTTCAGGCTGATGAGCTGAATTAGATATTGTTTGTTGTTTTTGGACAAACGCTCCTCCATTTTTAATGTGTCTCAATACGATAAAGTCTGGTGCTACAGAGGGAGCAAATTTCTTTCAGTCGCACTGTTTTCCTGTTGAATTGTGCATGAGTCTGTGTGTGTGTGTGTGTGGTATTCATTATGCTGTTGGGACACAGATATGTTTACATATTTGAGTCTGCAGCGGGAGTCTGCTGTCACCTGAGGACATGTCGAACCATTATCTGAACTCAGGCTTGGTTTTAGGTTCCAAAGATGATTAGGGGTGAAATTATGATGATTGTGGTTGTGGTGTCATGGCGAGAATGAATATGTCAATTGCAATATCCTCGCAAGATCAGAAAATGTGTGTGTGTGTGTGTGTGTGTGTGTGTGTGTGTGTGTGTGTGTGTGTGTGTGTGTGTGTGTGTGTGTGTGTGTGTGTGTGTGTGTGTGTGTCAGAGCTCAAATGTCATCGAGCCTGCATTCCACCTGTCATGACATTTCTGTCTTTTCCCATTTCCCCTTATTGGCAAAATGTATGAATACATTATCACAAACTTTAGCTAGTTTTTGGCTTATTTTTGTTGCTTTCTTGCACAGTGTTAAACATGTGTAGAACTAGCAGCTCGTTAGCTTAGCTTAGCATAAAGAGTGGAAACAGGAGAAAACAGCTAGTCTGTCGCTGTACAATGGTAATAATATCTGTCGGCACCTTTAAAGCTCACTTATTATCACATTCAGAAAAAAAATATGAGGGTTTATGTGAAGGACTATTTCTCAGCCGGCAAAGGCATTGACTCTAGACCAAGAAATAGTCCCGCACAACCCCCCCATAAAACCACAGGTTTTTAGTGTAGTTGTCCCAAAATGACATCAGGGAAACGTGACATTTAATCCAGGTGTGTGCTTGAAAATGTAGCAGGCAGCTTCTATGTTTAAATGCTCGAAGTTGTCACAAACTTATGCAAATGCTCACAATCGCATTCCCTCCTTGAATGTACCTCAGACTGCTGATTGCCTTAATGTTTGAAAAAGTGACAATTTACACAATGTCTCCCATATGGACAGTTGTCATCGTCACTGTGGTGGCTATGCATATAAACACTGCCCTCCAGTGAAACACATCCACCGCTAAATATCCACTATGACAGTAGTGCAAGTCCAGGCCTGGCAGGCTGCAATACACTGCTGCTAAAGTCAACACATTTTGTGAAATGAGTTTTCCTGAGAACTCTGAAATGCAGATTTTGTTTTGTGGACACAAATTTATGTGAACATTGTGTTCATCTGCCATGGAAGGATTATCTGCCGATGCCATAAATTGAACTTTGAGATAATAGTACTTTTATAAGCTGAGGGGCCAATCTGATTTTATTGACCATACACGCTATAGCTGCAATGACACGGGTCATTGAATCTGTGGTGTACTGGATAGTTTTCAGTGATGTCAGCAGGAAGTTGGCTGCTATGTGTGGCAGGCTTTGGGTGAAGGATCCAGGATGTTTTGATACCTCTCTATGGGAAACAATGCACTGATGCTTAGGTCTTGACATTTGAGCTGATTTAATGACAGTACCTCATGAACACATGAGTTGAATTAAGTGCTTCAAGACACAATTCTAACACAGAAAGGCGGTTTCATCCAGATCAATAATTCAGCCCAGCTCTATCCAGCCAGCTGGGTTTCTCTGTGTGCTCACAGTTCAGCCTCTGACCCTGCTCTGCTTAAGAGTGTCCTTTAAGAAGCCTTGCTGCTTCCTCTTGTGTTTGTTCCATAAGCATTTCTTTTCCCCGATGGCCCTGTGGCTCATCTTGCACCTGCCCAACAACCTCCCATCATGTCTGAGCCCTGACTGCGCCTGTTTGCTTTCATCTGTATCCTGCTGAAAGAGTCCTGCACCACTGGCTATTCAATCTTTACACTCTAATGCTGTCAGGTTCATTTTGCATTACACATATGTACACATATGTACTCAGTTAGTTTGGATAGGTTTATCTCCCCTGCTAACGCAAAGCCTCACGGGGAAGGCTTTAACTTCTGAATCTGCCGTTTACCATTTAAGGTTGCACTTTATAATCTCCTGCCTGCTAGCTTGATTTATGTAGTGAGTGAGACTACACTGAGTACACTGACTTTGAATTTACAATTAGCTCTCTGTCTGCTGACTATGCTCATTTCAATACAAGAGACCAAAGTATCACAATAAATATTTGGCTTAGGAATTATTATATGTTTCTCCCTCCATATTTATGCGGTGTCCGGCAAGTGTACTGGCAATATGAATATTATGAGATGTACACCCACTTTTTCAGTTTGTACAAGTATATTTACATGAACATTTCCCTGAAGTAATGCACTACCAGTGCTATAGAATATGACAGCACTGCAACAACTAAAGACCATGCTCTGAATCAATCACCTCAGCAATACAGGCACATTGAAAAGACTTTACACCATTACCCCGACTGTTAAAAACATGAAGATGAGGGTTGAAAACAGTGGAGTATTCCTTTAATGAGAATCTGACTGCATGTGGACAAATCTGTCCTCAACGCATCTGTCAGAGCTGATATCTCAGCCACTTCATGAGGGATGATGCGTCATTATATTCTGTTGTGTCCTTGTCAGGCCACTGTAATTAAGGGAAATGGCCCCAAACTCCCTAACACACCCACACACCCACACACACACTCAACCCTGAATAACCTCCTCCTCCTCCTCTTCTCCTTTGTTGATATTTTGTGTTCGAACATAAAACAGCCTGAAGTGTTGGAAGCTTTTCACTCCATTGACCACTCAGTGGCTTTAACACAAATGTTTTACAACAAATAAATAACATTATCATTATTCTCAGTAAATGTCGCGCTTGTGTTTCTACCAAAGTTGCATAAACAGTTTGGATTGAATCCAGCCGCATTTCATATTGAGGACAATATGTTGAACTAACAATACAAAGAAAACAATAAGCGACTCAAATGTAACAGTGTGTGATAAAACACTGTATAAAATTAAGGATTTGTGAAATGAAGCTTCATCACACACTGTATTATTCACTTATACCTTCCATATTTGAAATTCAGATACTTGATAGATATTACCAAAAAGTTGTTAAAATCAGAGAAAGTGGACATGATTTGAGAGGATTGTGCATCTTGAAGTTGTCATGAGGAACTGAAAATGCATGGCAAACTTCTTAAGAGGTGTTAGATTTGACTTTACACTCTCTGAGGTCAAATTGCATCATCTGGGAAAATATCCTCATCACATTACATTTTCAGTAATGACGATCATAAAAAGTTAAGACAAAGAACTTCGCTTTGTTTGGCGCATTGCAAAACCGGTGCAAATAAGTTGGTATAAGTCTCTGAAAAATAATCTAAACTTTGAATATTGGACAACTGCAGTGTCCGCACAGAAATGTTTGGATGTAGAAATGATAGATTATGGGAAAGCCCAGGATATAAGACAGGCAGGGAGAGGAAAGCAGCGAGGCGGAGAAGAGCCTCGGCCAAAACACAGCTGCTGGCCGAAAGCCACCTAGAGGACGAACAGAATGATGAGAGGAAGCAAGAGACGGGAGCAATTCCCATCTCTTCTATCAAACACGAGGACTGAGAAAACTTATGGGAGGATGTGGGTGGGCTGCAACTGACACCTTCACTTTAGAGGGACAAGACAATGCATACCTGGAAGGAACTGTGAGTGAAGAAGAGTGAAAAGGACAAGGAGAAAGCTCATTTCTGACAAAGCAAAATCACCGAAGCAAAAATCAAGTAGGAGAGGGATTGTGAGGACGTGGAGTGGCGGCTTTTGGAGGGGATGTTGGTTGATGGGGTGACGTCGGAGGAAATGTATCTGTGAACCAGCGCATAGTGAGAGACACGAGGCAACAGATGGAGAGATGAGGCCCAGAGAGGCTGACAACAGGCCTCCAGAGAGAGGAGGCAGCAGGGGGTGAAGCCCTGTGTCCACTGAATCACTATAAACAACCTTATTAGGAAAAGCAATAATGTGCCTCAGAATTAGCCCCGAGACAGTGTTTTAATATGTATGAGTCTATTAAGCTTGAGGCGGGGATTTTTCCCGTGTCCTGATATGAAAAGAGTGAGAGTTTTCATTTAATATTTAAACAGTAATGGTAATTCTTTACCTTTGATTGCATGTATTTCTCTCCAAAAGAATGTGTGTCATTACGCCTCATCATTCGCCAAATTGCACACTCCACGACAACGTGCAGGTATAATGTGTCCGCTCGAGGAGAGGGGAGATAGAAGGAGCGAGGGAGGGAGGAGGAGATGGAAAATGAAGATGAAGTGTTTGATGTATGTCTTGAGAACAAGAGGAGCCTTAATGATAAAACACTGCCAGTGAGTAAGTCTGCCAGTGGACAGGGCAGAGCTGTCAGCGTAAGCATAAAAGGTGATGAGTGAGAGCTTTGCACTGTTAAACCTTCATGCTCCAGGATGCACAGTGTTGAAGGTGCAGATGAAACATAACCATAATAGAGTGCTGGCACAGAAGTGGCACGCATTCTGTTTAACCACAGATGTTAAATTTAGAAGAACAACATGATTTTCTGCAGAATCTGAAACCTTAATTTTAGTAAATTGCTTGCAGAATGCGATCAGGATCATAGCTTTGGTCCTGCACCGACTTTACACATCAGTCTGTCTGACTGGACTACTACTGCATATGTAAAAACAGTTGCATGAAGCTGTTTGCAGCTCCAGAGGGAGCTCTGTAAAGTCTGATAACTTGCCTCAAGTGATGTCACTTGAGTCAGTTTCGACTGGGGCTGAAGACTACAAGTAGAGTCCAAGGAAAGGATAAAAATCTGGGGGTGCAGTTAGGCTAGCAGCTCGAGGCTACATTAGATGCTAATAGCATATTACACCTGAATCTCTGACTTTGTTGCATTGTGGGTAATGTAAGCATGAAACAAAACATGGAATAAAAAAGACAATATATCTGCCGCATTCATTCTGATACTACAAAAAACAACAACAAAAAAAAACATTTGTATGAATGTGATGTTAAATCTGCGGCATGCAGGAAGCATGGGGTTTCAGGGAATGAAAGAAAGTCAATTTGATGTTCTCACAAAATGTGGTGCTGTATGTAATATGTTCAGTAATCTACAAATTCTAGCTTACATTGACATTTTCAACTTCTCCATTTTCATATTCCTTTTCACTTTCACAGCACAATCAACATTAGCTGGTCTGAATATTGCTGGAAACCATCATGGCTTCATTAACATTTCATTTCATTAACACCACTGATGATGAGTAAGAAGCTTGAGCCAGTAATTTTGAGGGCCAACAGGTTTTCACACTCAAATGATTTTTATTCTGCTCCGCTGTTGCCATATCTACAAGTTATCAAAACAAGCTCTCGTTTTAGCCAGCAGCTGTTTTTATCACATACTTGACAACCTGCTTTGAAAAGATTAGCATGCATGATGAAGTCTGCGTTTTAAAAGTCGGCAGAAATCTTGTTTTGCATTTGGTCTTTTTATTTCCACGACCTTCGTACTCCTGCTGTCTCAGAAACTCCAAACGTCTACCTTGATATGAGCACATTAAGACATCTCAAATATTTCAGTGCAGTTTTACTAAAAAACTGAGTTTGTGACAAAATATTTAAATGTTTTTGTCTCATTTGTACAGACAACCCTCGTCCACATCTCATATGTGTCTTCCTGTTAATCACTTGTCTGACACCATCAATAAACACCTAAATAGCCATAGGCTTTTGCACCGCTAATAAATCCCATCATCCTCATCTGTAGGCTGTGTTCAGTGCCAATTAGCGAATATTAGCCTGTTAACACACTGAACTAAATGGGGAGCATGCTAAACAATATACCTGCTAAACATTATTATGTCAGGAGCACAGTTGTGAGCATGTAAGCCTGCTGTTTTTAGCATTTAGCTAGTGGCTGTGGACCCTCAGTGTCTTTGAAAACAGAGGACTCTCACTTGTTGTATTTCACCTCGAGGTGTAAAACCCACCTTGAGATTTGAAGTGTTTACATTCACACAACATAATTTTACACACGCACATTTATGGACACACACGCTACATGGAAAAACACACTGCGACAGATGTGCACGAGCTGAGACTGTTATGACGTTATAAATGCCAGCCAGAGTGTGTCTCTGATGATGTCACTGCAATTACGCATGTCAGACTGACATGACAGCCCTTTGTTCTTCACACCCACTCACAGATCCACAGTATTATACTGTAAGCAGACATAATCAAAACACTTAGCAACACAACCACAGAATCTTACTAGAACTATAACATTAAGAGCTTAAAATTTTTTTTTTTTTTCACTGAATATCAGTAAAAGTGATCTCAGGGCAGATGTCAGATGATTCCTGGCTGGCTTTTTAGCCCTTTGAGTGCACCAGGGCCAGTGGTCAGACCTTAAAAGCCAGTCTGGTAGGGTGAGGTTTACACAACAGCACTTCCTCTCTATTGAAACACACACAATGGCAGAGGCCCATTTCAGGACTTTTGCTTTGCGGGTAAATTATGCAACTTAATGGATTCATCTCTGGTCCTCTCTGCTGAGATAGATAGGCGGGAGAGAACACAGCCAAATGTCTGGGAATGTGGAGAATTACAGGGGGATGAAGGGATATAAGGCTGGGAGCGAAAGAGTGCAAGGAGAAGGGGAGATGGGATATCTCAGAGGTAAAGATTCAGCCAAGGGCTTTAAAGCTGTAAATCCTGCTTTCTTGAAGAGATGTGGGTTTTGTCCTTCTTTCTTCTCTTACTCTCCTCCATATCGGTCCCCCTCCCTGGCCTTGATCATAAACACATAACAGACACTCAAACAGAAATGCACAAACACAGGCGTTCTGCTGCATTACTGTTAAGAACTGAAGAATAAGAGCACAAATGTACTGTAAATGCACTCATGCTGATGATGAAGGAACAGTGTACAGGGAACCTTATGACCAGAAAATCAGATTTTCTGTAGTCTTTCAGCTTCTGTGTCCACACTAACAATGTACTGTACGTTAATTCAAACTAGAAGACTAACATTGATCTGCAGCTTACAGAAAAATATTACACAGCTGTTACTCTACACCTGCGCTCAATTGTGCAGTTTTCTTCATTTGTGCTCTTAGACTGTACAAATCGATCGCAACTTTTCTATGAAATCTCGCTTGAAAAATAAGGTGTTCAAACTTTCACTGCTGAAACAAGCCCCGGCCTCGTCAGGACATTAGTGTTAGGAATTAGTATTTTCTAATATTCGCCAGTCATCCTTCCATATGTATGTTCATTTTTAGTTCGACACCAAACAATAGCTTCTAGGGACTCATCACAGTGTGCCATATGCAAAATTCACATAAGGTAAAAGTAATTAGAAGAATTTGGTGGTTTACACAACACGACAAGGCAAAGCAATAGAAAAATAAAATTAAAAAAATTTTAAAAACCAGAAAAAATATTTTCTCTTATGCACGTTAAAATGTTCCCCATATGTGTCAAGCTGGCATCAATTTCAGTGACATCCTCTCTCTTAAATTCCTACTTTGTATGTACGCCATTGCAATGCTATCATTCATATGTAAATTAGTGCAAGATATTGGTCGGCATCTGGCAGCCAATAAGTTACTTCCCGGGATGAGAGCTGACAACAGTGTGACAAACAGTCAGTCAAGATGACCAAACAAGAAGGGATAACTTACACAAGTTATACAAATACACAAGAAAAGACAAGTAATCAAGTCGACTGGCAGGGAGTTGATGTGCACATAAATTCAATAACATTGTGAGTGTGCAGTTTGGTTTGTTTATGCGTACTATAAAATCTAATATGAACAAGAAAGTGTGTAAAGATTTGTGTAGGATTACAGATATGAAGGCAGATTGCACACTGTTCTATACTTTGCAGCGCATCTGTGAATTTTATATGAACTCTTCTGCTATGTTGTTCCTGCATTACCATACAATTACAATGCACCTCCCTTCATTCCCACTATTAATTAAAGTTGTCTGCACTATAATGTGGATATTACATTGCACATATTTTACATATATTTTCTGTGTATACGTACAATATGCATGTGTATGTTCCCGTATATCTTTCTTGTAAATACAATTTAGTTTTTATTTTTTCCAGTAATGCTGTATCTTTTGTTCTATGTTATTGCTTATTTTACTCATTTCTAATTTCAATTATTTTTTAATATTTCCTGTGTGTGTAGCATGAAATATGCATTTCATTGTGCAATTCTGTAAAGCTGAACCTGATTATTTACTGTAGTACAGAAAAACCAACATTTTCCTTGTAAGAGTAAAAATACCAAGCAAGTCACTGCAAAAGATTGATGTATTGTAATGAATGTTTTTAAAAAATAACCTTAAATATTAAAGGCAAGCTGGGAGGTTCAAAACAAAAAGTGGCAGGATAATGATTTTACATGTGGACAGAGGGTAAAGACCTGACAGCAACGTCCACAAACAGTGTTTGAACGACTGAAGGACACATGCTGTGGGACAATATATCAGCCGGCGTGTTGTGAAGATGAAAAGCGTATAGAGCAGAGGAAGGAAGTGGAAGTCTGTGCACGTGTGATAGAAAGAGACAAGCAACAGAGAGGAAGAGACGTGATGCAAGAACGAGCGGTCAACCTATCGTCTGTTTATTAAGTGAAACCAGCATTGAATCGAGACACTAAAGACGGTGGGTGAGAGCAGATAGAGGGTGTTGGAGAGGGGTGTGTACAGATTAAGAGTGGTATTAATTCTGACCCATAATCTCTCTGCCTCTGTAATTGAGGTCGCACATCAGGGGAGGCTGAGTTTGGAAGGAGACTCGCTTTCTGCTTTACTAAGCTCCAAGGAGGGAGCAAACAGACGCGGAATTGAACTGGGGGGATGCAATCCTCCCCAGACCTTCTCGAGTTTGTGTTTAGAGACGAAGCGAAGGGAGACAGCCAAAGACACAGTGAGGACGACCTCAGTAATGTCCTACAGACGTAAAGTCTGGTTTAATTAAACGCAAGTCTAAAGAGAGGTTTTGTCAGAGTGAAGTCTTACTTGAGACCAGCTGCTTTGAAAATGTGACGGTGATGAAACTCAGCTTTCAACATAATACACAAAAAGGCCAGCAGATAAAGAGCATTTTAAAGATCATTACATGGCCAAAACTGTATTACCAAAAAGCACCCCCGACATTAGCGTTCTCCAGCGGGTGGTGCAATATCTGCCTCAGCAAATAATTCGTAGTAGTAGCTCACTAGCTTCCACTTAAGTAAGAGAAGCCTACAGACTTATAGCATGACTGGTCCTCTCAAACACTGAATGCTGTAAAGGGATAGCTGTCTTATAGCGCTAACAGTACATCATCGAGGCCATGTATGCTAATTGAGACGGGGGAAAATGTCGTCTCAGTGTTTGTGGGCGATACTGACAGTTGAGGTGCATCTCCTGGCAAAAGCTGCCACGTAGAACATTAACACAGAGGGCTGCAGCTTAGGGACTGTTTGCACAAATATATCCAAAAAGGTCTCCTCTTCCCTTGAAAATGGAAATAATTCTGCACAAGAGCAGCACTTTGACTGTGAGGTACACCACAACATGCAAGCTAACTTCCAAATAAAGTCATTTTCAGCACATGTACCAGCCTGACAGAGCTGCTCTTCAAGGGGCTGCAAACATAAAACACACTGTACACTGTACTGCACAGTAACCCCTGCTGGTGTGTAACCCTCCCATAATAAAGACCTCAAAACCAAAGAAAAGCACCTCTTGATACCGAAACTGTCTCCCTCTTTTGGAGCAATAAGCCCACCAAACGTAGCCTAGTGCGCCTGTATGTGGTCCCAACCCATCGATTCTTCTCACTGCCTCCGAAACTTCACTCTTCTATTCGCTCTGTTCCTCTGCATCTGTCTGAGATCAATATTGTAATAACTAGAGAGGAGAAAGCCTCATCATAATCAATAAAAGCAACGTATGGCGAGGCAGAGGTAGACAGAGAGAAATCATTCTGCCCAACAGCAGAGCTGAATGTTTCTGACACCTCATTCATTACACTATTGAATAATCCATCGGCTCTGTCACAGCCACAGAAGAAGAGACTAAGCTCCGGAGAGAGCACATCTGCAAGCGCTCGCAGCGGGAGGAAGACATAAACAAAGTTTCACATTTATTTGATTACACAGAAGATTCATATGAGTTTAAGGACATACTAATGTATCCACAGGAGTCTGGAGCAAGTCTCATGTCAGGTCCTTGAGGGCAAGTCTTAACTGGGAGTTTCTTGGGTTTCTGAAAGCTGCATTTCAAAGCTGGCCTTAAGTGTTTATTGAGACATATTACACTACTGTGCTGTTTATTTTTTTATCCTACCAGGACAAAACAAGTCACGTCTCCGTCAAGTCCGGCTTGCCAAAACTGTGGTTGATAATACCAATAAGTCAGTTCAAAACAAAGAAATGGCACGGACATGAACACCCTATGTCCATTATGGCCATTAATAGCTTATTGGTGTCTTTTTCATGAATCTAATGAGGACCCCTCAAGTCCTCTATCCTCTCTTCTATGTTTGGTCTGTCTCTCATTTAAAATATGATGTATTTCTACCCTATTTGTTCATTTGAATATCAGGAGTGTGCAAGAAGAACTTTGTAACTGCATGCTCTAAAAAGTGTTATATAAATAAGGCTTTTTAACTTATTTTAACTTCTGAAATCAAAATGCTTCTGCGAAATCCTGCACAACAACTCTGCACATATTTGCTGCGGTTTCTCAGTTCATTCAGTCGCCTCTTACAGCTCGAAACGTCGACAACACGCAGGAGTTTCAAATTTGGGGGTTTCAGCTTTTAAGAGAGAGTTATTTTATTCTTTACCAGTTCATCCATTGACAGCAATATCAGTTCCCTAAACCCTGAGGTTTGAAAAAAATCTGTGCACCTTAGTGTCTTATCACTTGCCACCAAAACATTGGAACCTTGCTCTAGTTTCTGGGGACAAGTAGGACACTTACCGACAATGTGATGTTATCAAAGTGGCTCAGGGAACATATTTTTTGCTTGATCTTCAGATCAAATTTCACCACGCTCGGGTCAAAATTATTACAGCTGCCATGACATGCAGACACCCACCTCCACTGAAGTCGGTACACCCTGAGCACAGATGCCAAGGTGGGAGGAGAAACTCTCAGACATAAGATGCAAATTCATCAGCTTAGATCCACATGCGTCTGACAGGGAGAATGAAACACTTCTTAAGAATTGCTCTTGCATGGCCTGGAGGGCCTGTCAGTTGACTTCCGTGCGCTTTAGACCCAGGGCTAATAAGGATGTGCTGTTGGGAATTTGTGTGCATGACAGCTAAGCAGAAAGAGAGGCTTTGATTAGCTACGGAGCTCGTGCAAATGGAATCATAGCACAGAGACCAGTCGTAAACCTGAACCGAGAGAGAAAAGGTTAGAATACTGCAGATGGTTTAAGGAAATCAACGCATACAAGCGCCATCTTCTCTGGATAGACTCTCATTTAAAGGTCAAAGGGCAAACAAGCTCAAGGTCACAGACCTCTCAGCACTGACAAAAACAACAGACATGTTTTAGCTGACCATAAGTCACTGTGAAATAACGCAGACATTACTCGTCAGAAACGGCATCATGTCAAACCTTTGTGGCATTTGAGCCAATCACAACAATGGACATTGAGGACGTCAAACTGGCGCATGGAGCAGAACAAAAAGCAACTGATTATTGTCAGAAGGTAACATAGAATCAGTTTCTCCTTCTTCCCTGCTTAAAAAAATGACCGTAATTCATGAAATGTGACAGAGAATGATTAGAAAACATCAGAGTCTCCATCGGAGCCCCGGTCCAGACAGGTGGGTGTTGTTTCCAGTCTATTTCAGATAGAGATGTGATTCATCTTGATTGAGGGCTGCAAAAATTATACTGTGGCCACTTTGTGAAAAAAATAAAAAATCAATGACAGCACAGCCACAATAACAGCAATTCAGAGCTGAAATGATTTCATCTGTCAGCAGTCCATTTAGACCAGTGTACGATCAGTTTCAGACAGTAACGTGATGCATGCACAACATTAGTGTCATGAAACTTGCCTGTATTTTTGCACTATGTCACCTCTAAGCTTATTAGTGATCAGCTGATGTAATCATTATAGAATTATGGGCATAATCTTTAATCTATCAGACGGGGGGGTCGTAGCATTTGGAAGAACTCATATCTCAGAGTGCTGTAAACACACAGTGATGAAGAAACCAGTGAAAATAAATGAAAACACATAAACACAAGTTACTAACAGCTCTGCAATTATCACACCAGCGTTTTTTTGGTGGGAGAATTCATTCGTCTCTTTCAGTTTTTCTGAGCATGAATATATGTTTACGTTTGGCTCAGTCTGTCTCACTTGAACTGTTATATTTTCTGTTCTTTCATTTTGCATTGCAAGTTCAGCCATATTGCATTATAGATGAAGTAGTGACAAGGGCTAGTTTAGCATCATCCATACAGTTAGTGTTGTTTGCAAAAGTTGTTCAGTTGTTCATTGACGACGTTCCCCTTTAAGTCACAGCCAGAGGTCACTCAGACTTCCTTTGTCATCCAGCTGAACTTCTTCTTCAGCAGGTTCGGCATGATCGACCCCAAGGGAGACTGGACCGCCGCCTAGTCCAATCACAGCAGACAACAGGAGGATGGTTTTCGTCGTCTCACACTCAGCGGCTGGGAGCTCGGGGAATTTGCAGCCCAGCGGGGGAATGTGTTGACACAGCCACTCCAGCTGTTTTAAGGCCCCAGATTCCTACTTAAGGGCAGCAGGTGACTTCACACCATAGACATGAGTGATTTTAAAGGCCCCGAAAATCCAGAACTGAGCTTCTGCCAAAGTTAGAGCAGTTTTAGTTATTTCAAAGTGATTTCTTTTCTTATTTTGAGAAAATGTGCTGGCACAATCAAGATTTAGCCACATTTAAATCAAAATGGGATGACAGTTGGTGGACTGATGGTTGGCCATCAGTCAAATCTGAGTTTTTTAGCTTTAAATCTTATAAATAATACCTATCAGTCTGTTTTGTTTTGTTTTTTTAACTTTATCTTATTCTTGCTGATTTAGTCATGGATTCTTAATGCTATGTAGAGATAGTATAGATATGAAAACTAGGTTTCAGGGTCTTTAAATGTGTGTATTGTTATAGGCTTCAGCTTCTAATGCCCAGCAACACTGCCAAATCCTCTAAGGAGACAACACGCCTTGTTTTATGGATTCAGAATTTCCAGATATAAAAAATATGTATTAATGAATGGCTATAAATCATACAATACCAGTGCTTCACCCTCCCCCCATTATTTACATTTATTTACATCAGATACTGTTAAAAAAAACAACAACATTTCTTCAGTCTTTCTGAAGTACAGCTCCCTTAAAGTCCACATAGTATCCACGGCAAGCATGGATTAAATTTTTCTCTCACAGTGACTTATATTGAATTCAACAGCAAAATAAGGTGTAGCTCAGGATGCGGCATTCATGTTTTATTAGACAGTGTGGGGAGGACAGCGTGGGGAACTTGTACATAGGATAAGGGAGGATATAGTTTCCAGCAACAGTCGAAGAAAACTAGGGATGCAGCCTTTGTCCATTATGCTCCAAAGCTCTGGAAAACATCGCTACAGATGTCAGGGAAGCCAGCTCACTGAATATTTTCAAAAGAAAGCTAAAACCTTATCTCTTCACTTAGGCATTTAACTAACTAGCTATTGGTTCCTGATACAAGGCTGAAACTTTTGTGCTTTGCCTCAAGCTTACACACTGCTGCATTTCTTTTAAAATGTGATTTTCTTGATTTTGGCCATTCCATGTAATCTATTTTAACCTATATTTCATCATTTTATGCTGTGATTTGACGCGTTATCCTTATTTATATTTTTACCCTTATTCCGCTCTAAGTGAATAAAGACTTGTGAATACGGTGGTCTCTGGGGCGACACTGGGTTGTGCCCTATAGGCAGATAAGACCCACAGTGAGATTATATTCATGAGGGGACGTTCGGAGGCAGCTGTGAAATGCCTGCTATGGTGTAATCAAGACCTGTGGTGAATCAGTATCTGTAGAGAAGGAAGAAAATGACGTTCTCTCTGAGAACCACAGAAAGACACCAAGCGAGGACTTCTTTTAGGGCTTTGTCCTAATAGACTTCTTCAGATTTTTATCCTTATTCTCCTCTATTTTTTTACCTAGGTTTTAATATTTTATTGTGTGGTCATTTTTTCATCCTTATCTCCATCTTATTTTACATTCATTTTTTATCTGTTTTTTATCTCCGTTCTGTCTTTTCTTTGTAAAGCACTCACTTGGTGCACATGATTTCTTTCTTGTAAAGCACAATTCCTGTATGAAAGGTGCTACACGAATAAAGCTGATTATTATTATATGTTATAAAGGTCACATTTTGGATTTGAATCAATACTTTGCACCTGGTTGATTTCCACTTTTTTCTTCCTCTCCTTCTTCCTCCTCACATCTGTGTCAATTAATCTTACTAAGAAAAGGTAATTTGTTTTTCTTCATGCATCCATGCTAGCGTGACTTAAGAGCTACTGACAGAGCAAGTGACAAGATGACAGTCTGGGGAAGGAGTGGAAAGGCAGTGAGAGATTCTTCTGGACAGCTTCATATTACTTGTTA
The DNA here is from genome assembly GCF_039877785.1 of Chaetodon trifascialis. NCBI lineage: Eukaryota > Metazoa > Chordata > Actinopteri > Chaetodontiformes > Chaetodontidae > Chaetodon > Chaetodon trifascialis. Next base: position 14,364,552 of record NC_092071.1, on the reverse strand, counting down.
TTCCTCCACTGCATAATGATTCTGATGCTGTTTACTCCCTGAACTTTAATTGGCACGGCTCATGCAGATGCGCAGTGGTTTACAATAAGGATCAAGAATGCAAATAAAGTAAAATGGGGACATGTTTCAAAAGCCGCTGCGTTCCCTTGACTCCTCGTCACAGCTTCGAACTGAAATTTCATTACTTCTAAAAGCAAAGCATGCAATTTTTAGTTATATAGCGCTGCTTTTCTCATATAGCAGTAATTCATAACTGTCTCTATTGACATGGAAAATACAATATTTTCCAGCAGCGGTCAATCAAAAATTCTTTCAGGTATCAAGAGACGTCCTGCTGGCCCGGCTCTGTTACCTCAAAAACAGCTGGAAAACCTCAGGACGCCACGGAGCAAAATAAGTCTGAGGAAAGAGAAAACTGCAGAGAGCAGCTGTGATTTGGCCCAACAAAATTGTAAAGAAGATGTACAAATAATACAAGGGCAGCCAGGCTAGCAAGTGCAGACAGATGGCAACATCTCAAGGCAAAGCAAAATGAGAATAAGAAATATGAGTGCAAGTAGACCAAAGAAAGATGACGCAATAAAGTTCTGACACCACAGAGAAAGATGGAAGTGGAGGAAGATGGATGGACGGAGGGTGAAATAAACGAGAAATCAGTGGGAAAGATGGCTTGAAAAAATGCTGGATGGCAAGCAGCCGTTCGTAACCACGCATTTACAGGAGATAGAGACACGGAGCAGTAGAAGAAGAGAGGTAGGGGCAGAGAAGTGGGTGGTCATCAGTGCACAAGCCTGAGGCGATGAAACATTACGCCGGGATAATGAAGATGGTTCTGCTCGGTCACACTCCACATTAGCCCAGAGTCAGTCCGACCCCAAAGTGTCAACAAGTTAATAGACTGGGTATCAGTGACTCTTTCACAGTGCCGCTCTCCACCACAAACACCAATTATTTACAGGAATCTTGTGGATAAATAAACATCTATACCTCTACATGGGAATTAATAACACAGCCGCAGCCTGAGGTAAAGCCAAGGGCGTGAGCATTAGTGAGTATGTGGCATTGCTGATTGCCGTGTGGAGTGTGTTGAGGCTGAACATGCTGTCCGTGTGTGATGGTATTTTGTTGGGGAGAGACACAGGTAGACGTGTCAGCTGTGGATGCCGGAGCTCTTTCGTTTTAAATGGACAGGAAATCTGAATGCTGGACAAAAATTTGTCAGGCTCAGTGTGAAGCATGATATAAAAAATATAACATGATTGTTATCTTGATCCATAATCCTATGTCATTTTCTTTTGATAGAGGACGTCGGAATTGGACAGCATGTAGGGTGTGATTATCAAAAAATGAAAATCAGCGGGGTGTCATGTAGTGAGAGAGAGGCCAGTTTATTTGATGGGAGGGTGTGAAGCTGGAGCTGTCAAAGATCTGTCTGGTTGTCTGGTTTTGTCTGGCTACTGGTACAGCATGAGATCCAATCTGAAACTCACTCTTTACACTCTTTACACTGTGAAAACTATTTGATTTCACATAGAATAGGTGGATATATTGAGATATAGATTAACTGTAAAAAAAAAAAAAAACGAAACATGAAATATGGTGAAAAAGTCATTTTTACATTTCTTGTAAGGTTCATTGAGGCACCGCTCTGCTTTACTTTTTTGTACCAGCATTTTAAACAGTCAGAGAGCTGTGTAATAAATTGTAGGGCAGTGACAAACAATCCAACACATGGAAGAAAAAAAACCTACACTACACAAGAGCACTGGCCAATTTGTTTTCCCTCACAACATAAAATTGCCAAGTACTGTATTTCTTGAGTATCTTTTGAAAATCTATGTTGGATCTCACTGGGTCATTCATTTAGTGTTGTAACCTTTACACATTCACCCTCAATGATACCATAAGAATTAGGTTTCACTCTTTTACAAAAACATCATCTGCAATACACAAGGCAGTCTGCAGCCATGCTCCATAAGCTGTATGTGTAAGTATCTCTAGAAGTTACGTTTATGTTCAGCTAATCTGCAACAGCATATTTGTTTTGAGGGAAACATAATAAAGACTGACTGAGGTCTTCTATTAACATAATGAGGAAATGTTGTTAATTAACATACCTGGCAAGTCATCAGTAAAATAACCACTAACAATGTACATTTCATTTGCTTTCTGCCATAACAGGCTAATCTTGCAATGCACTCTCCCGTCATGGTGACCACAGCATCATTCAGTGTTGTTAGTGATATGTTGAGGCACTAGCAGCACTTGGTTAATGTTATGGAAAGATGGTCTGTTTTAATACAGAATATATACAATTTTTATTTATCATTTAACCAAAAACCACAATCTTTCCCGAACTTTGACCAAAGCGATGGACCTCAACCCTGGATTCTGATGTCACAGTCCTGCTAAATGAAAAGTCAGCAGATCACTAAACTACTGAAATCGATCCTGAAGGGAATATATGTGCTGGCAATTTATTCAATCATTGCCAAGACATTTAACTTCAAACCCCAAATGTCAGCCAAATTAGCCCAGATCACCAACGCCGGTCGGTTAAATCCTCTGGGAACCATGAATATCTGCCTAGAGTTTCCTAGAATTTCATCCAACACCTCAGTCTGGACCAAAGCGATGGACCGACCAACTCACAAACATTGTCATCCCAGGAGCGTTGCACAGAGAATGGCTGAAAATATCAAGTATGCCCTCTTAATCCCAGTATCTGAGGTGTTGCTAGCCTCGCCCGGGAAGTGCTCAGTTTGAAGTCATTCAGTTTTTTTTGAGTCATAACCAAGCTGAACAACTCTCCCAAACATCTCCCAAGATCCTTTGCTCTATTCTGCAGACAATGAGAGCGATTTAGTGCGATGCATTCCGATGACATTACGGTGAAGACTAGCTGGATGCAGCTCCGTCCTGTAAGGCGCTTTTAACCCAAAGCCTTGATGCCATGAATTTTAATTCACTGATGAAATGTAGCATTGTTTTGGTTTAGACGCCCCACAGCTAACACATGAACAATGTGTGATCTTGTGTAAAGCTGAAGAACTATGTAACAGCCACATGGCACATTTGAGAATCTTGAATTGATTCTTGTGCTGGCTGAGGAAGTGTTTCTGTAAGATTTAAGCAGCATGTGCCAACAGTTAAGCACTGTAGTCTGTTATGCCATGATATCCAAATCAAACCCCTCTCAAACCACGACTGCAGGTGTTTTGGGTGTGTGAAATTGAAGGTACTCTAAATGTCTCAGTTTATTTTGATTCGGCTGCAGTAAACATTCAAAAGAGGCAGCCAGGAGCAAACCAAGCATCTCCAAGTTTTTATTTGAGCAAAATCAAATAGAGGGGGAGCTCTTTAAGGCAATTTGCAACCCTCTATCTCAAGCAATTAGGTGAAGATAGGATTGACAGCAGCAGAGAGCAGATGCAGAGATGTGACAGGCAGCCAGACGCTCTCCAGCGTGCTACACCCAGTGCTCCTAATGCTTTGGCTTGTAGATAACTTTACAGATCAGCTATGATTATGTTGCTTATTAATTCAATCAGTCAGCTCCGGCTGGCTGCTTTTTTATTAGCGCGGTCTTTTACTAATTCACTCTACAAAGGCAGATGTGAGTGATGCAAGCGAAGGGAAAGCAAAAGAGGGGGATGCAGAGAGAGAGAGAGAGAGGGAAGACAGAGTGGAGACCTTTGGCAAACTCTGCAGTAATTGCCTCGAGTCATTTAAAAAAGGGTTTTGAGGATGAAAAATTGATCCATAGATCTATTTAATCAAGAGCTGACTCAAGAGCTGTCCTTTAGAATACCTTTGACTGCAGACAAGACCGAAATAAAAAATGGGATGCTACGTTTTACATTTTACATTTTTGACACTCGGAGCAGAGGCCTCTGCCTCTCTCAGCAGGTTTCTAAGGATTCAGCATTACCGTGTCATGAACAGACCAAACACATCCTCTGAGGCCTGCCTCAGTAGTCTTTCTTTGCTTTCTTTTCAGAGATTCTAGTAAGAATCATCTTGAATTGTTTGCAGTATCACACTTGATCCTAAAAATCTTAAAAACGTGATTGAATCACAATTACATCACATGATAAAAGCTTTATGGGGCTGTTATAGGTGCGTCAAGGCTTTTAAGAAGATGAATGCATTAATCACTGGAGGTTATATATGTCACAGTGCATTCAGCCTCTTTCCTGCTGCCATTTCCTCGTCATCTGGTCACCTGCTCAGCCTGTACTTTTCCACTCTCACTCCCTTTGCCTGCCACTCCTACCTGTCCACTCACCTCATCACACACCTGAGATTGATTCCCAATCAGTCTATTTAAGCTCAATTCAATATTCCTTTATTAGTCCACAATCACTCAGTGCCACATTGAATGAATTTCTTTTTAGAGAGGAGTGAGAAGGATAAATGTCAGTTAGCTCTAATAATAATGCAAATGACTCCCAGCAGCTTAAGATCCAAAACAATGTTGTGTTGCGATGTCTGCCTTCAGTATCTGACTAAGTGATTTGCCCTGCACTTCCTGGATCTCTGCCTACTACTACTACTACTGGTGGTACTGCAATTGGGTCCTGAACCTACCCACTACAGTACAATCTGGCCAGTCATGGCTGTCGCGTGACACCTCAGGCGAAGAGCTTCACTTGGACGAGGATGGGTTCAACTCTGATGTAATTTAATACACTGATGTGATATTCGAGCGTGTTTTCTCTTTGCTGCATCGTAAAACCAAAGCTCGAATGGTCAGAACACCACAAAGTGTGCACCCACTTCCCAGTGTTGACACATAAAAATTAATGTTTTGTCCTTCTTCCTCTCCCTTCATCTATCTCTTTGTGAGAGTGTGTGTGTGTGTGCGCGTGTGCGTTAATGCATATATAGGGGCAATAAAGTTATTCAGAGATCTTATTAATAAAGCATAATGCCATGTAATGTTGTGACGTAAGAGTCAAGACACAAAAGGCACTCAAGCTTTAAATAACATATGGGGCCGAGTTACTGATCCATGGATTTGGCCTTTTTCTCACACGTGGAAGTTATTGTATGCACGACCTCTAGCGAATGTTGGGAAAAAAGTTGGGAAGACATTTTTCATTTTCCTCTAGAGGAAATTATGATGCACGACTAAAAGACACTCAGATCTCTGGTGTCTAAACACTTTCAGAGACCTCATTAAAGATGCTGTTTATCGTAGCTGTGTATGTTCTTGTAACAATGCGATGCTTTTTAGTAATACAAGTCGTGATTTTATTCTTAATACTCCGCTTTTACTGGATATCTTTGATTAATTTATCACATATTTTTAGCTATTTCTGTCATTTGTTTTTATGATGTAAACTTGGCACACTTGTAAAAGAGGACGCCTGTTCTTATACACGATTTCAAGTTATATAGATATGACTTGAGGGATGCGAGTTTTGGGACGTAACACTTCCTTTTGTTGTGGCATCTTTTTTTTTTGATGGGTCACTCATTTGAATGACAGCTGCTGTATAAATAAGGTTACTATTAAGTTTGCCACCTCCCTCTCTGCACACCACCAGTGTGCAGACATTAATGTACAATAATTAAATGAGAGTCTAAAACAAAAGCCCAGTCACATGCTGTCAATTGAGCTTGATTAACAAAAACACATCGCAACCACATAAAATAGGGACAGGAGAAGAGATATTTCCCTGTGTGAAGTTACAGTATCTTGTAAAGTAAAATGTGCTGTGTGTAAAACCCCATAATTATGAGGAAATTAGCTGTCAGATTTGCTTTGTATATCTAAAAAGTGTCACTCAAAATTAAATTTTTACTTGATATGCAGTAGATCAGGCTCTTTCTGAAAATCAAAAACACAAAGTGGTGACTCTTTTTTGAAATCAGCTGTCTAGTCATCTGAATGATTCTTTTGTCCTTATTCACACCAGTTTTTAATTATTCTGCTTAGTTTTTAATTAATTTTGTTTCAAGGCCAACAAAGAGCAAGACAGAGAGAGAGAGAGAGAGAGAGAGAGAGAGAGAGAGAGAGAGAGAGAGAGAGGGGAAGGGATGTTTTTCTGGTTTCCAAATTGATACAGCTTCCTCAGCTTTTAAAAGCTCAAAGTGTTTCGCCATGTACAAGCATGAATAACGCAAAAACCAGTCTGAATCGGAGGGATAAAGTAAAGGCATAATGGGAACTCAATGATGTTTCTGCTCTCTTCACGCCTTGATGAGGTCTCCAACATGCTGCTTCTTCGGGGCCTTGATCTCAAAAAAGAGCAGTTCACTGTCAGCGGCTGCGATGGTGCACATATCTTCACACACAACGATGTGCTTTGTGATGTCTTCGTGTCAGTGCGTTCATCAAAAGTGTCCCAAGCAGGCTGCTTGAACGTAACCCAGTTTGTGCACTTGGAAACACTCCCTGAGAGGAGCAGCATGACACGGTCAGACAGTCCCAGCAGGGCCCACAGAAGCAGGCGGCAAGCATCAGTGTTTGACATGCAGCTCTGCTCCAGTGTTGTGTTTTGTCCACAGGGGCATGTCATCTGTTGCTTGTCGTTAGGGAGCTCAAAACGCAGATTGGTGTGGTTAATGTTACCAAACACGAATAACAGCGCTGAGCGTGGGAACCTTCCACCGAGGACAAGAAGTGAGCCTGTTCACAAAAGAAGGCAGTGGCTTCTAGCAGGAAGTAAACATCGGATACAACAATAGAAATCAAGAAAAGGGAGAATGGTCTCTGTGAGTTTTCAGTGAGGTGAACAGAATGTTGAATGCTATGTGGAGATGTGGCACCGCACCAGCAAAGCATAACCATGAAGCAAACACCATCACCTTTAAGGATCTCACCTGTCCTCAGCGAAAATAGTGTGGTTTGAAGCAGTCATCTCAGTCTGTTGTACGGATGAATGTTTTAGCTTGAAATAGGTTTTAAGAGTTCATTTTAAACCTGAATAGTTTGACAATTAAAACCCTTAACCAGTGGTGGACGAAGTAATCAGATCCTTTACTTTAGTTAAAGTACCAGACTGTGAAAACACTCCACGAAATGTACTTAAAGGTAAAATCAAGTGTACTCACTGTGCAGTAAAATGGTCCCTGTCATTTTTTTGCTACTGCAGATGTTTAAGGTTGAGCTCATTAGAACTACTTTATAAACTTATGTGTAGTTTAATTTACAGCAATGTGTCATGTTCATACACTTGTAGCTTCCTGTGAGAAGTGACTGTGTCTCTTAAAAGTCAACCTTTCATGAGCTCAGAAAAACAGCCTGTTTTCATCCTTGCGACAATTAATTTTATAGGTTTTAAAGGTTCGCTGTGTAAGATTTAGGGGCTCTATGGGCGGAATATGTAGGCAGAACCCACAATGAGCTCTTTCTGCTACAGAGAGCGTAAGCCCTGACGGAGTCCAGCATGTTGCATTCACCAGTTGGCCCGAAACACAACTTTAAATCAATGCTTATGTTCCTCTGTGTGAATAACCACCTTTTTGCAAACAAGGTCACTATATCAACTTAAAGGGTGATGATATGTCAATTTTGTGTCCCCTGCTTGCTTCTGCTGCACCACAACGGCCAGAAAAATCAGTTATTGCAGGTTTAAGGGGAAAATCAACTTATTCCACCCTGTCTGACATACAGACTCTGCAGCAGCGTGTTCTCGCTCTTCAGTGAAGCTTTGTAATGTTTACTCCACTTCACTCTCTATGCTTTCATGGCTGCATTGTTCCACCGAATGAAACTATTCTAAATGTTTTGTTCATCATATCAAACACAATTCCTCCATGGCCAGCCAGACATATTTGGTATTTTTGGAGACTTTCGGATCTCCACCAGAATTTAAAGTGCTGTTTTGTGAGTTTGGACAATGTTCGGCTCCACAGAGTGAGCTCGAGTCCTCCGGGAGGTTCGAGAGGTCAGAGCAGCAGTGCCAGCTGCCAACACGAGAAAGGTCAACTCTTTAACCTCAGTTTTGATTTCTGGAGCTGTGGGCATCCAAGGAGGGGCATGGTCCTAAAGCTGCCTATGTACCTTGTCACAGATGTTTAGGACCTCCTGATTACATTGATCTTGGATGCCATCATCATCATCACTCTTTGTTCCAGCAGTGGCCAAGAAATACTTTGCTCTCCAATATTGATCAAATATTTTTGTCCATTAATTTTTTTGAGGCTATCCCATGAAAAACGAGCGAGCTTACAATAGTAGACGAGCCGGAAAAGGAGTAATAGCTTTAAACATTGTTGATTTTTTTCGCCCTCTTTTATTAATTACCTGAGAGCATTGCACGTGGTGGAGAGAACAGAGAACATGTAGCCCTGCTATAAATTTGTAATATCTCTCCTGGGCTTCATGGAGGAAAGAGAATTGATATCGGAATTCATGTATAAAGTCATGAATCATAAAATATTAAATAATATATTTACATAGCCTTGGGTGCAGCAACCCATCATCCCCATCCACGTCTGTGCTGCCATTTCTGACCTGAATTACATCTCTTGATAATTATGTTTGACTGGCTTATTACATGTCTAAATTCATCCGTGCACTATAACTCCTGCAGTTGACCAGGGACCCTGTGATATGAAATCATTAGACCCAGAGGATGATTTTCTTTTTTTTCCTGTTTCAGTTAAAATATGATATAATGTCTGGTTTAAATCAAGAGTAACTGAGATTGGTATAATTTGTTGTCGCCAGTTGACTACACAAGTGCTACCAGCCAAAATCCTTATTTCTCAAAGAGGACCAGCAGTGTGTGCAGGGTATCGCATTACAGGAAATAGTACCACCGGTGTAAAAGCATATCGCTGACAGAGATTTTCCATATGAATTAGTCAGTCACATGTTCCCAGTGCCCTGTGAAGCTGGATGCGCAGTGTTGCATGTAACATTAGATTTATTGTGTCTGCTCACGCTCCTCTCAGCACCTGTCCTAAAAGTCAAATTAATCCCATACCAAAAAACATATCCCTTTCTCCTCCTCTGCGCACAGACATGGCACATCTGTCTCAGCCATTATCCACGGCCTGACATGTTTCTGGGACGTATCACATGCCACCCTGACGTGAAGGATGTGGTTAGCGGAGCGCTCTGGCTGACTGACTGACAGAGAGACTTAAACATGAAGTGGGTTTTTCTTCTTCATGCTCTCCTCAAACAACCTCCATCAAAACACTTTCTTCATGGTAAAGAATAGACAGCAGAAAAATGTTAGCGTACCCTGCTGCAAGCAAACATCTGTGCACTTTTAACCAAAACATAAGGTGAAAAGGAAAAGCGTAATAACATGCACTGAATAGCCTGTTCCCCTCTCTCTTAGGAACATTTATGTAATATTCAGTGGTAAGAGAGTGAGTACATTTACTCCAGTACTCTACTTGAGTATTTCCACACATTTCAGAGAGAAATATTGTACATTTTTCTGAACTACATTTACATAAAGAAACATATGATACACACATAAAAGGGAACACATTGTTGAAGATTAAATCAGTTGTATTCCCAAACTTTTTGTCTTATTATGAGGTTAGGAAATACTACTGTATTTAAAGAAGGCGACCAACCAGCAACAATGGCAAAATGCTGTTTACTGTACATTCTGAAGAATCAGTATTAACAATCTAATCATGTCATATATAATGCTAGAATGCTACAAAGAAATATATTTCTTTGTCAATGCTATAATGCTAGTGCTTTGTCAGTGCCCTCAATCCAAGAGGCCCTTGTGAGCTCAAAACGCAAACACCAGATCATTGTCGCCTTTTACTTTCATATTTTAAGTGTATTTATCTGTCTATAAAACTCCTGTACTGCTTAAACCAACTAAAAGGAAATTTCATTTTGTGTTGACTTTGGCAGCCGCTCCGGACAAAAGCAGTATGAGCATGGCGGAGTGATCTTGATCTGACAGAGCATGGATTTTTCTCTTCTCTGATCTCACCGCAGTGTCAGCCATAACCACAAAATGTAACATCAAAAATAACATCTCCTCCTGCTTCCTTTTAACTTACTTTTAACCTTTTAACAGGCTGCTCATTGTAAAACTTTGGCGGAGGGAAAATGTGAAAATGGGCTCTTCCAGTCTGCATGCTTTATATAGTTTGCTCTGATTTCTCAGAATCTGACTCGGGGATGGGACTGGGTTTAAGAATAACAATCTATACAACCAGCCAGTCTTATTGCTGATGCTCTTGTAGGCTTTTGCAGGTCATATAGAGGCATGGGTGTTAAATTGAGAGTGTTTGTTAACCAGTTAAAAAATCCTTGTAGCTGCTTTAAGTGGGATTTGGAATGAAGGTCTTTTACTTTTATTAGAGTATTTTGACATTGTTGCATTGATGTTTTTACTTAAGTAAATAATCTGAAACATTCTTGTGCCACTGATATTTTTACTATTTCACGATTACATAAAAAATCCCACGAAGGCCACAAATTAGGTCCAGTGCCGACTGCTGCGTGACTGTGTCCCTGTGAATGCAGTGTGGTTCAGTGCCCAGTGCTCAGGTGGTGGCTGCCCTGATGAGACATGGCTGTTGGCTGCTCTCAGGCCAACTAAACAACATCAGCAGCAGCCAATCACAGGGTCTGTCACCGGGCCCTGAAGATCAAAACCACAGGGACGAGACATGCCTGTAAAATCGCTTTTTCACGCTTACTTACACAAATGTAACAGATGCACACGAATGTTTCACTTAAAGGGGAAAATATTGCTTTTTTTATGTCATTAATATGTTTACTGCCTCAGACATTTTGGCTGATATTATTTTCTAGTCACTATCTGCCTGAGCCATGCCCGTGGAAATCTACTCCATCTAATGCTGCTTTGATACACAACTGCAAAGAGAAGAAGAACAGAACAGAAGAACAGAAAAGCAGAGAGTAACAGCATCCAGGCTTCTTTCTGAGGATAACTATGTGTTTTCTGGTGTGGAACAGATAAAAACTCTTCCACATTAAGCTTATTTGAATGTTTGATCTCTACCTTTGAAGAGATAAATTGAGTCGTACTCGCTTTTATTATTTACACACATTAAAAATCTGTGCTCATCGCCAGCTTCACATGCACACACATTGTTTTGATCGTGTGGATTGGTCTGAAAAGAGATAAGAAAACAAAACAGTGAAACACAAGGACATATAACTATGCATTATATGGATTTTTACAAACAACTTATGGAGACTTGCGTTTTGTCCCCACAAGGAATACGAGTCCACACATTGTGATAATAAGTATTGAGTAATACACACACACACACACACACACACACACACACACACACACACACACACACACACACACACACTTGTATCTATCCTTGTGAGGACACTCATTGACCTAGTGCCTATCCCAAATCCTAACCATAACGTAAACCTAATCTAACCTAAAGCTTAAAACCAAGTCTTGACCTTCAAACCGCCTGACCAAAATGTCCTTACAGTCCAAAAATGTGCTGATTCTGTTGGTTCTAAAATCGTTCTTTACTATGTAGTACTACAATTACAAGTAAGCACACACACACACACACACACACACACACACACACACACACACACACACACACACACAAACAATCAAGCATATTGTTGACATATTCTCCTTTTCAATTACACAGCTGTCTCAAAATTCGGGCTCAGCAGCTCCACCATGCACTTCACTGCCCCATACCTGCAGGATATGTGTGTGTGGGATGTTTAAGTGAAGTACTATAGAGGCAAGGAGGGAAAAAAAAGACATCAGAAACATGTGTGTGTGTGTGTGCGTGACTGTGACTGTGTATTTGTGTGTGTGTGTGTGTGTGTGAGAGAGAGAGAGAGAGAGAGAGATTTGATGAAAACAAGGAAATGAGGAAAGGCTGAGTGAGAGGGATGGACTATATGGCCTGTCTCTGCACCTCTTTCAACCTGCTCAGTGAGCCATGTGCTCGGCCTTGTAAACTGCAGTGCTACTTGATTACTTTGTCAGTCTTCTGAACTGGCTTCTGCTCTGTGGGGAAAATAGGAAGAGATGTCCGACAGAGGATGTCCCACTCAGAGCAGGAGGTGCAGGGAGGTGAGTGGAGGCGCTGCATCCAAATGAAGGGAAATTATATTCTGCTGTCTCGTGAGTGAATAATGGAGTGTCACGAGCCACGTCAAGTTTCCTGAAGCGCTGGATTTTATGTGTCATATCAAACCAAACAACCAGACACTCAGTATAATGCAGTGCTTCTGCAGAAGACCTGTTCTCTCTCTGCTGTGCACGTTGTTAGAAACCATTCTCTGTCATCCTTAGGAAAGCTGAACGACCAGAGTCAATTGATTTCTCAGAACAAGTTTCAATAAAAACAGATCATCTAAATGAAGCTTTGTTTCTTCTTATGCATTTAATCAACACAATCAACACAAAAGTTGTTTTTTTTTTTATCTCTTCCACAATAATAGCTTGGTTGGGTATTTTCTTCCTCCTACCTCAGGTGAATCCAGCTAGACAGTGCCACCCCTTGGCAAAATATAGGTACTGAGTTCTTCATACAATCTGACCCCCTTTGTCAAACATCTGTTCACTGCATAAGCTCTCTGCTCACTTTGTTTAACCTAAAAAAACAGGGTTTTAAAATCTGTTTCTGCTGCATTGGAGATTATGCAAGGCAACAAGGGCTGGACCCAAACACAGGCGGAGGAGGCAGCAGATGACTTCAGTGATTTATTGAAAGAATGGTTTGCAGGCAGGCAGACAACAGCTGCGTGACCACAAAAGCACAAAGTAAAAATGCCACAAGGCTGAAGTGGCAGAGTGTGAGTGGAAATGGGCTCGTTGAGTGTCTGCAGGGCTGGTGAGGAAATGAGATGCAGGTGAGGAGGTGGCCAGGTTACTGCAGAGCAGGTGAGGCGGGAACAGGTGTGGCCAGTCTGATGACATCTGGTGGATGGATGGAAACTGGTAAGGAAAGGGCTTGTGGAACTAAGAAATTGGCTAAAGAATATTCATCAATATTATGCAAGTAGATATAGTTTCCTCTCATGAATGGGCTGAGGAAGTTGTGCATGTTTTTTATTCTCATATGGTTAAGTTTATGTTTAATACAAATACCAAACCCAATTTTTTTTACCTAATCAGGTTTCATAGATGATAATGAAGAGGAGAGCATGAGTTTATCGATCCCGTTTTGCCCACTTGCATTCATTTTACTTTTCTCTGTTGATGGGTAAGGAAACAGTGGACATCAGCCTGTATGAGGTGCATGATCAAAGGATGCTTTGTGCTGTCTGTGGTCGCTGTGCGTATGAAAGAGATGATGCATGTCTGGTCCAAACTTAACAAGGCAAACATCTCGCACAAACAATACTTGAAGAATGAGCCTTCTCCATGATCAAAGTTGCATTTGGCAGTTGTCATGTGGGTTTAAGTGCTATCACAGTGTGTGAACACCTGTTTGTCTACTGTTTCAACAGTGCATGCTGGTCCTGAAGAATTGTCATTACATACATTTAACCCTTTGGAGGGGGTAGATTTAGAGTTTCTCTCGCTTACAACAGCTGAACTTTTGCATCAGCTGAAGATATTAGTGGTCCCTTCATGGCTGGTCCAATCTGTCTTAGTGTCATTGAACTTCTGGATGAACACTCCAAAGTGAACCTCGCTCCATATTCATTTAATGATGGTTGTTAATATTATGTTATACCAAGCGGGGGAAAAAAAGTATTATCACATAAAGAAGCCGTGCGTGTACTTCAGTGCAGTGTGGTGGAAATCCCAAAGCCAGTGGTGCTGCTGATTTTGATGGGCAAGAACATGATGAGTCATGTCAGCTCTGCACCAGTGAAGCAGGATCGAGCGCAGAGAACAGTGACAGGAGCTGGGCAGGCAATCGACTGTGGCACGAGAAACAATCATAATGTTCCTGCTCTTTAAAAACTCACCAGTGAGTTAGATATTGATTGAATACGTAACTGCTGTTTCCATGAAAGTAAATGCAGAAAATGACTGCCTTGACATCATGTGACATCTTTTTATCTGAACTATTCAACCATAGCACATAATGGCTTAATGGCTTTTGTCATTAATAGTCCTTAAGAAGATTGGATAGTTATGAAATATTTGCACCAGCAAGGTATATTCTGGTATAAGAAATGTTCAATGATTACATGATATTTCGTGGCAATGCTTTTAAAGCCTTTTAAATGACAAAGACTCAGATTTGAATGGCAGTGGATGTGGACGCTTTGTCTTTTAAACTTCTTCTCATCTGTACAGTAGATCGCCTCACCCTATCTTTCAAAGAGCCATGCGGGCAGGTTTTGTAGTCTAACCATTCAGCAGCACAAGCTCAACAAAGACAGGTCTGGAAATAGGCTAAGGATTTGTGTTACTGTAAATAGCAGCAGGGACATTATAGGGGTCACCAACAAGCATTTAAAGACTGGAAGCCAGGCTGTTGCTGCGCAAATGCCATATATGTACATGGTGACATGAATATACTGGAATGAACTGCATTGGGTAAGAAAAGGGGGTTGGTGTATTTGTTGTACCAGCTCCAAAACAACATCCAAAGACTTTTCACACTAGCCTGAACCCTAGTGTACAGAAAGCCTAGAGCTCAGTCCCAAGGTTATGTATCCACAATGTCCATCATCACAATACTCATATCACTTTGCTTGGACTCACTGCAGCAACATCACAATGATTTGATTGGGCAAGGAACACCCCTTTGCCTTACTCAAACTTCAGTTCACATTAGTAACTTTTGGCTATGACCTTTTATAAGTCAGGGCTTAACCCTGCTTCATAGCAGGGTAAAGCTGTGGGCTAATGGTGAGGATATCACACATTTGAAGTTTTGAGTGAGAAAGGACTGTAAGCTCAGGGCTAACAGAGCCATAAGCCCCCGGCTAATGTTGGTCTCAGACAAAGGCTAAATATAGAATGAAAAGTCCTGATGATGTCTTTATCCAGTAAATGATTGCAGGTAAAGAAAACACATGAAGTACTGCTGCTGCTACTGCTGTTATTATATTGGATTCCAAGACCGGTGTGTATACTAATTTATTGTATATAACATGATTATTACAGAACAAATTTGTTGTTAGGCCCTGAAGATAGATATATAAACTGGTGCATACCTAATTAATTTGTAGGACACAATCTATATTCTGATTTTATGATTTTTATATTTGGATTTGTTGATTTTGTTCTTCATCATAGCCTTTGCTTGAAAACATTGTTTAATGGTAGTTAATATAAAGTATAATTAAAAATACACCTACAACTTACATTGAGTGTCATCAGGCTACAAACATGTGGGTGTGATACAAAGCAGTGTAGTATGTAAAGGCGATATGTACCAGGGTTGACTAGATCTGGTGAAGATTACAATGTATTTTTATGACAAGACAAAATTATTCTTTTATTTTGGAAGTAAGAAAGAAGAGGAAGTGATGTCATTATTGATAGGCGGGACTACCCCTTCAGAACTAGCACCAATAGCGTACTTGCTCGGTAAAATATGAAAATGGCGGCTCTCTGTAGTGAGTTTGGGGACCTGGTACAGATCAAGAAGCAGCTAATATCAGTGATATCGCTATGTAAAGAAAGAGGACTTTTACACAGCGCAAAGTGGTGAGATTGACCTTGACTAACGTACCATTAACTTCCTGTCTTTCTGCTCTGTTTCCACGGTAACAGCGTTAACACCAGTTGTCGGTCGGTTAGCTACGTTAGCAGTGCTTTTGACAAGTCTTATTAAGACAATTTTGCTAAAGCTGTTCACTGAAAACATTACATATGTAACACCATTAATGTTATATTTCAGCTAAGAGCGTCGTTAGATGGTTACTTCAGCTTACACTATCAAAGTATTTGCAGTGTAGTGTTTATTTTTCAACCATTACTGGGCTCAATTTGTAGTTACTGTCAGTTCCTGTCCATGAACAAAAGTCTATAATGGACAAAGTTGGATTAAAAACCAAACATTTTTGTTGTGTTGTTGCTTCCCGCAAGAAGAAATCTGAAAAAACTAATCCTAGAAATGCTCCCGCCTCTTATCAATGGCACGTTTATGTCACACGCTTTCTGTGTTTACCTTTTTAGGGCTTCTGAACTGGCGTTTGCTTTGGACCCGCTTCCCAAGGATGAACTACCCTCGTCACCTCCTTTTACTGAGGTCTGTACACCGCCAGGCCTGAGGCTCTCCTCACTTGAGTTTGTTTTCATTACATAGTTTTTAACTACCAACCACCCAGTGTCCCTCCGTTTCTCCTTTAAGTATTTTTGTACTTTATTTCGTACTGTCTGTCAGTATCACATATGTACAGTTGGGCTGCAACTACCCATTATTTTCATTTTGTTTTAATGTGTAGATCAATTTCTCGATTTATCCATTAGTTGTTTGGTCTATAAAAGGTTGGAAAATGGTGAAAACGTCCATCAGTGTTCCCCAAAGCCTAAGATGATGTCCTCAAATGTCTTGTTTTGTCCACAACCCAAAGATATTTATTTTACTGTCTGAGGGAAGTAAAGAAACCAGGATACAGTCACATATAAGAAGCTGGAATCAGATCATTTTGACTTTTCACTCAAACCAGTGAACTGATTGTCAAAATATTTGGTGTTTGATTTGACAGTTGACAACTAACAGCTGCTGACTGTAGGCATTAGCAAAGGTTATTAAGACTCAACTGTCCGACACAAGGAAGAAATCAATAATATGAGGTGCAAAGTTGCAGCACATCATCCTTTCATCTGAAGTGTGGTTTGACGTTTAATGTTCATCCATTGTGTCCTTCTCTCAGAAAAGGAAACGTTATACTGCCCCCTGCTGACAGTTTGTGTGTAGAGCGCGAAACTGACTGTTAACCATGAGTTCAGAGGCAGCTGCACAGTTATTACCTTATGAAAGCCCTTTTGTGTTTTTCACTGAGATTGAGGATGACTTGATGAAGATAATTAGGATGACTTTGTCATTGTCTGTGTGTCTGTGCCAAACACAGGAAGATGCACAAGACCTGGATGCACTCACACTGGCCAAATCCTACTTTGACCTGAAAGAGTATGACCGTGCAGCTTACTTTCTGAAAGGCTGCTGCAGTCTGAAAGCTTATTTCCTCTACATGTATTCTCGCTATCTGGTAAGATTCTGCCCACATCCATTGATCCTTGATTTTAGTTTCATGACAAGATTACTTACACTTTAATGCTTGTGAACCAATTTAAAAGTTTGCCTCTTTGTCTTCAGTCAGGCGAGAAAAAGAAGGACGATGAGACAGTGGACAGTCTGGGTGAGGGGTCTTGTTTATTTTGTTCTTTTTAAGAGTACTGATGTGACTTAAATTGCCTTTTTAACACTGAACCTTTTGGTGTTTTTCTGTGGTTCCAGGTCCTCTGGAGAAGGGTCAGGTGCGCAATGAAGCATTGCGAGAACTGAGGGTGGAGCTCAGCAAGAAACACATTGCAGGGGAGTTGGACGGGTTCACCCTGTACCTGTAAGAACTTTTCCTCTGAAGTGGACACACTTTTCTCAGATTCTGCAGTTGACTGATCACAAACTCTCTGTGTGTGTGTGTGTGTGTGTGTGTGTGTGTGTGTGTGTGTGTGTGTGTGTGTGTGTGTGTGTGTGTGTGTGTGTGTGTGTGTGTGTGTGTGTGTGTGTGTGTGTGTGTGAGCGCAGGTATGGGGTGGTGCTACGAAAGCTGGATCTGCTGAAGGAGGCGGTGGAGGTGTTTGTTGAGGCAATTCACGCACTCCCTCTTCACTGGGGAGCCTGGCTGGAGCTCAGTAACCTTGTTACTAACATTGAAATGGTAACTACCTTTGTGTGTACACGCAGACAAACTCTGGACAGCATTGGTCTATCAATAACCATTTACACCTGAAGTCAATACTTATAGGACAGCCGGTTGACTTTTTAACATCTTGATACCTCAGAAAACAAAACATTAACTTTTTTATATTCAATAAATGCAAAGAAATTTGAGGAAGAAAAACTCCACCTGAGATAATTCTAGGCACTGAAATGAGTCTGTCTTGGTCTCTTGGTCTTTCTCCCCAGCTGAAGTCACTGTCTCTGCCAGACTGCTGGATTAAAGACTTCTTCATGGCCCACATGTACACAGAGCTGCAGATGATCAAAGAAGCATTGCAGAAGTACCAGAACCTGATCGAGGCCGGCTTCTCTAAGAGCACCTACATCATCTCACAGATTGCCGTAGCTTACCACAACATCAGAGGTTTGTTTTTTTTTATCGTTCTTCAGTACAGATTTTGCCTGTCTGAAGAATGTAACAGGGACAGTTTTAGTGTTACAACACTGCCTCTTTTCATTTCAGATATCGACCAAGCCTTGGCTCTGTTCAATGAGTTGAGGGAGCAGGATCCGTATCGCATTGACAACATGGACACATTCTCCAACCTGCTCTATGTCAAAGTGAGTTCTCCACATGTGATCTGATGCCTCATTGATTCACCTAGAAGTGTGTTTTTGGCTTGTTCCCTAACTCTTCACATGGAGGTTAGAGGTGTAAATGACAATTTATACTGATGCTAATGAACGCCTCCACAGAGCATGAAGCCAGAGTTGAGCTACTTGGCCCACAACCTGGTGGAGATCGACAAGTACAGAGTGGAGACGTGCTGCGTTATCGGTGAGTGTCGAGCTGACCTGATCAGAAGAAGCTTCCAGTGGTAACAATTAGTTGATGAATATATGAAATGTATCATTGCGCTTCATAAATCGTTTGCAATTCATCAATAAAAGTACAAAATATTGCTTGGTCAGCTGGTCCGACAACATTTTTGAGCCATTATTTTGAATTGCGGTAATGTGTAAAATAAGTTGTGTCTCATCAACAGGTAACTATTACAGTTTACGCTCTCAGCATGAGAAGGCAGCTCTGTACTTCCAGCGGGCCCTCAAACTGAACCCTCGCTGCCTCGGCGCTTGGACCCTCATGGGCCACGAATACATGGAAATGAAGAACACCTCGGCTGCCATCCAGGCCTACAGGTTTATTTTCAGACCTTTGACAGCAGGGTGGATGATTCATAGCAGCTTGTTTTGTTGTTGCCAGTGTTGTGTCCTTGTTTTTATGGCTTTTATGTTATTCTTTGTATCAGACATGCTATCGAAGTGAACAAGCGGGACTACCGTGCCTGGTATGGCCTTGGTCAAACGTATGAGATCCTCAAGATGCCTTTTTACTGTTTGTACTATTACCGGAAGGCTCACCAGCTCAGGTATGGAGGAAAATAAGGTGTTTTACGCAAGTGCCTCTGAGAATAAAAAATATTCTGAAGCAAATATGCACTAAAATATGCAAAGCTCAGACATACATGCATTTTTGCAGGCCCAATGACTCACGCATGTTGGTCGCGCTGGGTGAAAGCTATGAAAAACTGTCACAGCAAGTTGAGGCCAAAAAGGTACGTTTGTTCAAACTGTCAGTGAAGGCAGTTTTGTGTCATGAATTCACAAAGCTCCCTGGCTTATTCTTGACTTGACATTCTGTTTTTGTCTAGTGTTACTGGAGGGCATACTCTGTTGGAGATGTGGAGAAAATGGCTCTTCTCAAACTGGCAAAGTAAGTGTCTGAGTCGACTGAGGAAGTACAATTCCAAATATCAAATAGCATTTGAGCATAAAATAAAGCTCAGATCTGCAGCTTTGTTCCGTTGTCATACGCCAACATGAAATTGGGGCTAAATGTGAATTCTGCTTATTCCTTTGTCAGGCTGCATGAACAGCTGAATGAGTCTGATGATGCCGCTCAGTGTTACATGCTTTACATCCAAGACATTTTCTCTTGTGGGGTAAGCATTTTAATGGATCTGTCATTTGGGGTGAAGCCACAATTAAGGCAAATATTAATACAACAAGCATACAATTTTGGCCATTTGTTCAGAAGAGATCTATTTCAAATAAAACCTCGTCATCACAGGAACAGCTGGAGCACGCTGAGGTGAGCACAGCCCTGCGGTACCTGGGTCAGTACTATTTCAAGAACAAGCTCTATGACGAGGCGTCCCTCTGTGCTCAGCGCTGTTGTGACTACAATGACGTAAGTATACTTGCATAGTCCGAGCGCCGTGTACTAGTTGCTGTAGTGGACTGTAAGCAGTTGTTGTAACACACTAACTGGTGTCGTGGTCGCTCTGCTCGCAGGCTCGCGAAGAGGGAAAGGCTCTGTTGAGGCAGATCTCACAGGTCAGAGATCAGATTGAGACGCCATCGGCAGATCTGTTCGCTCCGCTCTCCAACAACAACACTCCCGTCAGGAGGGTCTCTCCGCTGAACCTCATCTCCTTTACACCCTGACAGCCACACTTCTATTCACTGGTTTCAAAATGGACCATTTGTGTGTCCTGTGACATGACACTGCTTGGGGGTTTGTCTTTGACAAAAGATGGCGTTGGAAGGATTTACTGCTTCCAACCCATAGACTTGGTAATCCCATTAAAACTGAATTTGTTTGTAAAATGTGCAGTCCTGATCGCTTTTGTCTAGGATCAGACAAGTTCTGTGCTGCAAATGTGAAAACAATTAAAGCGGCAAGTGCTGGGGTTCGCCCGATTTACACAGCACAGTGAATGGAATAAGGTTTTTGAATAGCTTTTTAAATACACATGCAGCTTTTGTACAATTCAGTGCTCGCTCAGCAGTGTAAAAAGAAGGGACACCTTGGAACTATTTACATACACACATGTAGAACGACAGCACACAAACACACTGTGTTTTGACTTGCAGCCATGAGTCGTGCCTCATCATCGCTGGTATGTGATTAGTTTAAATAAAGCATATCTGCTCTGCAAGGACTTTTTTTCTCTCTTCTTTCCTTTAATGGATGTGAAAACACTGCAGTGAAGTGAATGTAGTTATTAACACAGCGAAATGTTTTGAAATATGAATAAAATACTTTTTTTCAGCCTTAGTAACTAGACTGCTCTGTGACAGCCCAGGACCTGTGTTGTTTTAGTGTTGCTGGTTCCTGATTGGTTGATGCTGAAGGCCAACAAGGAACTGTAGGCTGCTGGCTCCAGGTTTCATAAAACCTGCCTCATCATGGTTGTTTGGTGGTCCCTTGTCCCCTCTCACTTTGGACTTCTTTGGTCATACCGTGCAGGGGCCAACGGAGAGACTCAGAGTCACCTCGGAATATGATTAAGTCTCAGAGGCGGGCCTTAACAAATTTTAATGGGTTTTATTGTGCAAATCTGGAAGCCAAGACGTGGAAGAGGAAAGGTTAATTACTGTACACACATGCACTACTCTTACCACACAGTCCTTAACTATCAGCCACTGAGAAGCTTTACAAGAACACCTCAATTCTCTTAGCGGTATACTGCAACCCTATTAAAGCACAACTGTTTTACTGGCATTAACGTCACAACAATTTGGCATTAATAACAGTGATTTAACTGCACTGCAAAGAGTCTATATATAAAAAAACGATATAAAACTCTATAAAGTTACCAGCAAATAGAACTGTTTTTGCATAATATCAAAAAGAAAACACTCCCACTGAAGCTCCGAGGAGTTCAATACTTCCCCCTCAGACTACGAGGGGTGGGCGCAGGGCTGCAAGGTGGAGACTGCTGGCGAGAGCGCAAGATCCGTGAGTAAGGGGTAATGTTTGATTCGTCGGCGCGAGTGTTGTATTTACGGGTTGGGGTACGTGTTGAGAACACAGACTGGAAAAAGGGCCGTTTCTGCGGAGGCCGGTTCTCAGTGTCACTTGGTGCAGCGGCCCCACAGCCCCTCTTCTTGCAGGAACCTGTTGTGGTGGAGGTATGAGGACCTGAGATGGGCAGCTGTGGCTGTGCAGCCTCTATCTGGGCCAGGGTCTCTGCTTTCCGCCTTAAGTCAGCTTTTACAAGCATCAGGCCATTCTGAAGCTCCACCAGGATCTGGTCCTAAGGAGAAGTCAGTCAGAGGGGTTAGACGAGGCCGCAGAGGGAGGTGAAGGTGAAGGTGGGAGGTTGGGTAAAAGAGAAAAGTGAGGCCAAATGAAACTTCTTGAACGTGCTTTTCTAGTTACCACCTGGTGCAGATATTAGAATCCTATATTTAGTTTAAAAGCTAGCTGTGCGTCAAGATTGTTAGTGAAGAGAGAAAAGGAAACTAAGGTGAGAATCGCACTGAAAATCGCACTACAAGCAGATGCTTCTCACACGTTAGAGCATCTGTAATCAGCATCAAAGTGAGAAGACAAACAATTACTGTCAGAACTGTGCCCAAACTGAACTTTCTGCAGAGGTACTAGCGAGCCTATCTGTATGCTGGGATCTTGATTTGGTTCAATACATTTTCAGCTGAGCTTCAGCTAATGCCACTTCACCTCTGCAGTAGACTTTTTTATAAGCAATTAAAAAAGGGTCTTATCCACCTAATAATGAGGAATGAATGAACTTAGCTGAAGTCTGATGTCTCTTAATTACATAGCTTGACAAAAACTTTCACAGACAAAATAATTAAGTTTAACTCGAGAGGTGCATTATTGAAATGAGCCAGCTTTCCCATACCATGACATTTATTGTCTGTGCAGCATTTTATACAAATTGTCTCAGCTGACACCCTTTTAAATAGTTTATAGAAAAGCTCACCTTATAAAAATCCTATAAATGACATCATATCAAACTATACATGGTTGTACCTGTTTGCCTAGTGTCTCATCTGCAGCTGCTAACGCCTGCCGCAGCTTCTCCCCTCCTGTGTTGTGGCAGCAGGCTCGTCCGGCACACTGCAGGTCCGCCCCGAGCCGCTGCAGATCCAGGCGCAGCTGACGCAGGTTCTGATAGAAAAAGTCACAATTTTAGTGTGAGGATGAGGAGAATCGCGTGCGGCAGAGCCTCGGTGTACTTCATATGGTACAGCAGTACTGACCCGCTGACCCTCATCCAGCTTGCGGTCAACAGCACTGGTAAGGCTGCCAGTCGACCCTGGGACCTCCAGCTGCAGCTTCAGCTTTGTCAGCTCTGCGCAGGGAAGCAGAACAAGACGGTCAACTGCGATGAACAATATTTTACCATCAACACGTGATCAGCAGCGTTTCAGTCGCCTTGTGACTTACCCTGCGACTTGGTGAACAGCTCAGTGCGACACTGGTTAAGTTCAGCTTGCAGTCTGCCAATTTCTGTTTGCACAGTGAGGCGCTGAGACCGCCGAGGCCCCTCAGCCTCTCCCTGTGGTGCCGACATGGGGGCCAATTCAGCTTCCTTCCTTTTTTCAAGGGCAGCAGATAAAGCTTCAATTTCCTGATCTCGCTCCTAAGGGAAAAAATGCTTGAGTGAAAATCATAGCATCGAAATTCAAGTATGACTTCATTCTGGACACTTGATGCACAAGATGTCAAATGATGATCTCATCTGTGCACTGAAGGCTGATGCTGTCACGCTCACCTTCAGCTCCTGGCTGTAGAACTTCTTCAAATGTTTTTGCAAGTTAGTGATCTTGTCTTCGTACCTCTCTTCAATTCGAGTCCTCTCTGCCTCCAAGGTGTCACTACAGGGCAAGAAAGCAACTCAGAATCTGCGTGCATTCAAAGTCCTGTAAGTCAATATAATGTTGAAACTCCCCTGATTAATGGAACTTCTTTGAGAAAATAAAAATACAGAAAGGAATGGAAATGATTTGTCCATTTATCTTCTTAAATTAATTCACTGAACAATTGCGAGCAAATTCTATCCACCCTAAATGCGGCCGAGTTAAAAACAAAGCACGCTCACACACCTGAAGCCATCTTGCATCTCAGAGATGACCTCCATCATCTCAGAAACCACCTGCTCTCTCACATTTGCCTCAAGAACCTCTTTCTCTTCCCGCTGGCGCAGCACCTCTTTCTTCAGGATGTCGATGGCCTGCAGCAGAGTCTTAATAACGCACAGTCAGCCGTTAAGACACTGGATATTTGAAATGCTGGTTTATAAAAAGTGCTTCCAGCAACCTTCAACTGGTTTTATTTCTTCTTAAAATGCATCATCTAGGCGATAAAGCCACATATCTAAATATGCAAAACACCCCCAATGCAATGCAATCCAATCCAATCCAAGCCTTAATGGAAACGGTAAAGATCTCACATGTGGTGGCAGAGGACGTTACCTCAGTATTTAACAAGGTGATATCTCCGTCTTCAACATCACTCTCATCCTCTTCTTCTTCAATCACTGTGCTTTCATTACCATTGGCTGCGGGCTCGCGCAGTAAAGAGAGGATGTAAGCCACTCGGGTCTTTGTGGACGGGCCATGGACCAGCTGAAACGACACGAGTCATCTTTTATCATTTCTTTGTTGCTCTTATCTCTACATGCAAGAATAAATCTGTCCCACCAAAGATCATGAGTTAGTAGAGTAAAAGAGTATTGTTTCTCACCTGGGTAGCAATCGCGGAGAATTTGAGGGCCTGGAGGGTCTCGTCATAGATGGAGGCACAGAGATTGATGTTGACCACCATGCTGGAGGTTCCTCGGCCACAAAAGAAACCCTGCAGGACTCGGGTCAGTTTGCTGTCCCTGAAGGGCACCACTTGAGGAGGTCGTGACCTATGGATTTTTTAGAAAGTCTTTTTTTAAATGCAGCTCTTTCTCCAACAACTCGTTCCAGCATCTTATAATAAGAAAATATGTCCCGTGAGTGAAGGCTCAGTGTGTGAAATGTGCGATATCAATATAGTTGCTTTGATGTGGAACAATAATGCAATTATTGCAGAAGTCAACATGAAAATAGAGAACACCTGAAAACATAAGTGTCTGCTTCATCTAAAATATTTTCACTGTGCCATCAAACTGGCCTTTCTTTTGTCTGATAGGGCACAGCAGTTGCTGGTTTACCGCCGCTTTGATCGTGTGTAGGTAATACACTGACTGTTGTACCTCTTACAGCGCCACTTAAAATAATCCAAACTATCAGCTCAAACACGCACTTGTTGTTCTGGTTGTGCCTCAGAGTAGCAATGCAGCGTCCCAGTGTTAAAAGGGAGGTGTTGATGTTGTTGGCCTCCTTCATCCTCTCACCATTACGCTGCTCCTTGCAGCGTTCAGAGCCAGCCAGATCACACACAGTCAGTCTAAAAAGAAGACACAAAACACAACCCTGTTTTATCACTTTTATCACAAACCCATGATACATAGAAATCTAAATGAACCAAAACTGAAATTTAAGTAACAAGACGTTAACTTACTCGCTGATGTGCATGGCCGGGGATGACTCTGCCTCTGGGCGGACGTGCAGGACGCGGACAGAGAAAATGCTGTGGCTGCGTGGGTGATGGATTTATGATCAGAGGTGCAATAAATCTGAGTCAAACAAACATACATAACCAAATCAAAATAAGGCCTTGAAAGGCAAAAGTTAAACGTGCTTCTACCTGCGGCTGGAGTTTTGGTTGAGGTGAGTGCTGGCAAAGCTCTGGTTACGACGTCCAGCCCTCAGAATCCTCCAAGCTTCCTCAGCGCTGCGGACCTGGATCCAGGTGAGGTCTGACCGAACAAGAGGAAGAAGCTAAAAAATGACACTAACAGGAGAAGCAGCAGCAGCAAAAACAGCAGCTTTCTGTGTCGCTGCAAAGATTTTAAAGTGGTTTTCATCATTTATTGCAGCGTTTCTCATGAAGTGGTGAAGCATTCGTACCAATTTGAACCTGGAAACACTGCAGGTATTGTGCAAAAGAAGCAGTCTACAGTCTCTGACATCATTTCCTGCTTAATGATGTGTAACATCAGATGAGACACTCTGTAAAGTGGGCTTAAACTTCAGGAGAAAACTGATACACACTAATTAAACAGCTGAATGCTCTGTGAACATTACTTCCGGTTACCTTTCACATAGGGGTTGCCTTGCTTGTCGTCACTGAGGCGCAGAGTGACTCTTTTTCTGGGCTGCAGTGAGGGTGAAGCATCCAGCAGGTCATACAGGAACTCATTGTAGATCTCATAGAAGGACACCCAGATGGAAAACTGCACCCCATCCTCCAGATCGTCTCCGCTGTGTGAAAGGCTGTCAGGCTCCAGACAAACACTGTCAGTGTCTGCAGAGAGAGACAGTTGGAAATCTATGTATGACTTTTTAAGGGCTTTTACAAAGGCGGTAATGATATAAATTTAATGGAGGCAAGATTCAGTTTAGTATGTATGAATGAAAGTGGATGTGTTCTATACATGGAATTGAATTTGGTATGTTTACACGAGCTTATACTGTGCCATCTGTCACTGGTCTTTACACTTACTTTAAAATATGTGGTGTGGGAATTTGCTCAGGAGCATAATCAATAGGTCTTTGACGGCCTTTTTTTGCCATATTTGCCTATATTGCTGTCCAATGCAGGACTCATAAAGTCCTCCTCACCTTCAAGCTGGGTGGCGATGTTACTTGTAGAGGAGAGTCCTCCGATCCCACTGTCCCAGATTGTAGTGGTACCACCTTGACGGGAACTTGGATTGTCGTCCTGTAACAAATGAGAGCACGTCACCTCATATTTGTGTACAGGAAGATACGTGAATTCCTTATGAGCAGTGTGGCCACTCAGATCAGCCAAATGAATATGAAACAAATCGAAATATGTAAAAGCTTACACTTGAGACTTGCGATTAAAATGAAATGGCCACGCAACGGCTTTGAGACTGTCATTTTTAGGGATGTTTGGAGATAGAATTTTAGTTTTTTGGCACTTTCTTAAAAACATGTGGGAGAGACACAGGAAACTTGACAAAGTGTCAGCCATATCATCGATTGTAGTTACAATTTTTCAGTCTTAAAACATAAGAAAAACTCAGCCCGGTACAGGTTGGTTGGCACTGAACTAGATGGAATTCTTGTCTGAGTTCAGGATGAGTGAGTTACAGAAACTGACACACTGCAGTAACAGAAACATACAAAAGTATATTACTGACATACATCTGGCAGCAATAGACACTGGAGCACAATGTAATAACAACAAACTTGCATTTTTTTTTCACGCAGGACTTTTAAAAGTTGTTCTTCTGTTTACCTCTTTGAGGAGAGAGTTCCTGCGGATTTCCTCCACCCTGACCTCATGGGCATCAAGATGCCTCACATCCTGATACATGACAGGCTTCAGGTCCATGGCACCATAGAGACGACCCTGCAGTTTCCTGAACAGAGACACTAAAGCCCGGGGCAGGAGGCCCGCCTCTCGACCACTGCCTGCGGGTCAAAGTTTGACATTCAAGATTTATGGAGCTGCAAACACCAACATCACAAACAAATCTGGGCTTTATACTGGAGAAATACGAGCACAAGTAAAAATCTCACCCTGAATAGTGTAAGTCTTTCCAGAATTGGTGACACCGTAAGTGTAGAGGAGTCTGTTTTCTCCTTGAAGCACATCTTTCACCATCTGCTTCATTGTGCACTCATAAAACTGCTGCTGTGTGGTCTCTGCTCCAAATATCTATGAAGGACGGATAGAGAAAAAACATCACTGGCCATTTATTAGAAGTATTAAGGAGTGTTTTACCTCAGCATCCTCACTGTTTATTAATAGCATTGGTTTCTACTGTATGCACACCCATTAGCCCATATTTAGCAGCATTATTTGCAGCCCTAGAAATAGACAACCTGTTTAGAGCTATTATTCACCTTCACTCAGGTCAGCCTGCAGCCAACACCACTGCTGGTTGACAACCAATCATAAGCATGTATATGTGCAGCAGGTGATGTGACAATCTTACCTTCGAGAAGCTGAACTTGTGCATGCTCTGGGTGATGCCCCTCTCTGCTGTCCTCATGTTTTGAGATTCTTTTGGAGCTTTGAGCAGCAGAGTCTCATCATCTTGGACAACCACACAGCCCTAAAAAAAGAGTGACAATGAGGCCACATTTTAGAGTACAAGTGTACTGAAAGAAATTCATGCATGTGTACTAACGAGAAGAAACAAAAAGAAACACCCAGAAGTGCCAGTGGTTGTAATGTTGACTTCATAGTCGTACCTGTTCTTCTCCCCTGCTTCTCTCGGTCTCGGTCAGAGGCCGGATGCGCAGAAAAACCTTCACCTTTTCGGAGTTCCCTTCATCACAGCTTCTTTGTTTCACCACTGCAGGTTTCACTGCTCGTTTCTAGAAACAGAAATTAAAAAACATCTTTCTTGCCTTGTTGGTGACATAGAAGAATTGATTTCATGAACCATCAAACAAGCCAAGTAGCCAAATCCTCTGACTCTCACCGGGTCTGTGGCAAATGGCCGGGTGTCTAGGCCAGGTGAGATGACAGAGATCTCAGTCAGACATGGTCTGGCCATCCCTCCATGCTCTGCTGCTGTAGACTCAAACACAGCCATTTCCTCATCCTCATCATAGCCTGCACACGGGGAGGACAAAGACAGCGCCATGCTTACCTGTTGAAAGAGGACAAAACGTCATGGGTATGAAATAAAATATATGATGTAATTGCAACAAATGTCAAATGTGAGCAAGGAAATGCATGTAAACACCACTCTGTAAGGTCCATTTGCATATAAGCTCAGGGTCAGAATTTACCTGCATTCAATATAAACAGATAAATGCATTGTGCAGTCTTCAGGCTGCAGCGCACGTTTTGAGAGGATTAGTTAAAATAAGGCTGAGCAGTGAGAAAAGGTGAGAAATGCACAGAAACTGAATGAAGCCTGCTTTGACTTTCAAAGCCAAACAGAAACAAGTCAAACAGGAAAGTGATTTCAAACCATCACCTGTCCTGACAAGTTTAGTACAGGTATAAGGGTGCAGCAGAACAATGTCATTGAAATTCAGTGACACAGTGAAATAATGTTTAAGCAGGCCTGAAAAGGTCACATGATGGGTAAGGTAATAAAACTGCTTTTCCTGCTCAAAATGAGACTCTATGTGTCTGCTTAGGTTGGGTCAGATTAATTATCCGGAAATCTCAAAGGGCCACAGGTGACTGTCAAAGCTCCACCTGACACCCCGTCTTTCCAGCAGAAGCACAGGGAGCCTGACAGGAGCTGCTCTGGGCAGCTGAGCTCAGATACCATCCTGAGCTGTGGTCAGTGTCCTCGCTGTCCTCTGGCCCTCTGCACGACACAGAGCTCAGTCCTGAGGCCACACCTCCTGCAGTTCTTCATTTTTTTTAAATATGATCACTTGACTTGACTTGACTTGACTTGATAACTTAGCCTTTAAGCTAATTTTGGACAAGAGCAACAGTGCGTGACTGAAGCTCAGCTGACACTGAAGAGTCAAATTTGAATTTAACTTGAGGACATAACAGTTTGAAGGGGCACTGACATTATTAGGCTTTATATTTCAAATCTATACTTCTAAAAAGAAGCAAGAAGTTATTAGACCTTAAACGTTTTTACAAATAGGACGTTGCTTTCAAAGTTACACTAACAATGGCAACTTTTACTCAGAGAAACACGAATCAGCTGTCCGAGCAGTTAATGTTAGTGTAACATTAAAGATGTTTAACAGCTTAAGTCAACTTTACAAAGACAGTCAGTGTCTCCTTTTAAATTCTCGTTCATGTTATCGAACCTGCTCGTTAATTTAAAACCTGTTGCAGTATGAGTGCGTGCGTCTGTAAGGAACTGTTTGAACGTGCACGAGAAGCGCCGTCCATTGTCTGACATTTTGAAAATCTAGTGGTCAGATTCACCAAACTAACACAATGCCGAGGTCGTTGTTGTTGGCTAATTGGATAAAAAAGCTTTCTGTCAATTCAGTCAACATTTATACTTACAGCTGTATCATAACTAGCTGTTTGTTGTTCAGCATCGAATGACCCAGTTAACAGAAAAGGTTAATTTAACTCACCTCGAATATCGACAGTGCGATGAGTGCGCCGATTAATAAATCTCCAAAACTCAACTACTTGGTTAAAACGAAAATTAGTTGAAATTGTGTCAGAGGAACCCGTAACCAGCTAACGCTAACCTATTGCTTCTCCTGAATTTCTAAGCACCCCGATCCCGACCTGATATATTTTTACCGGACTGCGTTTCGTTTTTGAACAATGCGCGTCCTCTCCAACGCGAGTCACTGATTGGCTAAAGGTAGTGACGTAACATTGTTTACAGTGACGTTGCACTCAAATGCAGTACAGAGGATGAGACCAAAAGATGTCGCCGTTTTAACTATTGAATGGATCAAATCCATTCTTTCAGGATAATCCTCTTGAAATGTTTATTCTCGTTTTCTTCAGGGTCCCTAAAAGAAGTGCTTTGGAATAGTGAACAATTTTCAGCACAACTGCTTCAGTAATTTCTGAAGTTTTGAAAAAAGTTCGTTTCGTTAAACGCCCCAGCTACCCGCCCCCTGATTACAGCATGGATACACACAGTGCGCAAGTTAAACGGGTCCCTCTTAAACAAAGACGCCTTTCATAAGTTCCTATAACGTGACGGAAACAAAGTGGTATTATTTTTATTTATTTGATTTTCAAAATTTCTTCAATAAAACATATGTGTGGGTTAACAAAGTTCTCACAAGGATTTTAAATACATAAAAATATTTGAAAGAAATACAAACGACAAAACAGATAAAAAGGATGGAGAGGAGACATTACGTGTCCAATGAGAGTGGCAGTTATTATTTTCATACGAATACGTACGTATGTACGTATGTATAGATAAAATAGAAAGGAAATCTTGCCTATCCAAAACTAAATGCCATGTTTATTTCACGTGCATGTCACAAAAAATGTCCCATTTTATGTGATAATAGGAAGTAATACAAATACATTGAGGTTTTTGGCTTTCTATTGTTGAAATTTCAAAACACACTTTCCAAGACATT